>NW_017099904.1:8005-19709 GCF_001412225.1 Nicrophorus vespilloides | reverse complement strand
GACTGTATTCAAATTGCTCTTACATCAAAAAGTCCCAATTTTAAAGTAATTATATCAAACATGAAGCAACATCATGTTTCCAAGACCTGAAGGGGGAAAGTTTTAAATTAATTTTTGTTTGTTCCAATCTAAGAATTTTATTTTGTTTGTCTATTACTATTTGTTACTAATTTCATGTAACTTTTTTTTTATAAATATGTAAATGCAAATTAATTCAATAAATAATGTTTATTTAAAATGATTGTTTCATATGTAATATCGACTTACGCAATAATATTTTGGGGTAATGGTTAAAAAAGTTCCCCGACCGCTGCTGTAGTGTAACTATTCATGATTTACTCTAATAATCTATATAATCGAGCATCTCCAAAGACAAATAAAAAAATTGAAAAAAAATCCGAAATATACCGAATTCCAACGGCATATGTTGTATACCAACTGTTTGTGATTAAAACGAAATGTCTAGAACAGACGTATTAATTGTGTCACCTTGTGTCAAAACGAGGAAGCAGTGATAAATACTCTTATCAATTGGAGTTGGGTCGCCTGGCATAAAGTTTGAGAAGCGCTGATTTGTAGTGATTCCCATGGACAAGTTTATTGGTTTTGTTCAAATGTTGGATGGAAGTTTTAATAATAGACGTGCAAGTATTGAACTTCTTATAAATAAATTGATTTGCGTCTAGAATTGGTGGGGTGACGACGCCCCGACGAGGGTAGCAAAACACGCGACTGCTGCTCACCTGTCAACTATATCTTATTGCGTGCCGAGCAATGTGGACACTACACTCAAGAAATATGACACGTTTATTATTAGAAATGATCGTCGACCTCGCCGACTGACCGAAACTAATCGAATTAATTTCCGCCCTAAGAACCCCCTTACGATTTGTCCGCGGATCAAAAGTGGGTGGAAAGTTACTGAAACAAATAAGAAAAAGAAAAAAACAGGGTTGGAAAAGCAACATCTGGAAGAGCAAACAAAACACGCACGATATCGAGTGAGAGAGAACATTTGAAATGAACAAATATTACATATAAATTTCAAGCTATTCTCGCGTACATCCATTTCCTTTCAATGCCCTGGGAAATGCGGGGTTGTTCCCCGAATGAGATGAAGAAAGAAAAGAAAGAAAGAACGTATCTTATACACACCCTTCGCACACATATCCACTCAAGCAATCGAATTACGTGAATATGTGTATTTTCTCCATCGAGAGATCTGCTCTTCCGTTTCTAATTGTATTACGTCAGATTGATGCTCCGATAAGTGGCCGTAATTTTGGGCTAATGTGGATGGCCTCTATACCTTGACTCTCAGACTGAAGTGTTCCGTTCGGGGGAAGGGAAATTCGGTCTACACTTGTGAATTGGATCGGAACCGATACGTTCGTACTGAATGGGGTTGTGGGATGGGGGGGTAGTATAGCAATAAAAACCAATTTCGAAAATTACGTGGCCCACCAAAGGCGTGTGTAAATCCCGTAAAGTTTCGTTTATAATTTTACTGTCGCAATAAAAAGTTCCACGCAGGGCGCCGCGCGGCTTTACTGCTTCCTAAAGGGTCGTAAATGAGACGTACTTTTGAGGTGTGTATGCAGACCGACGCAAAGATATACCTTTCATATTTTTTTTTACACTTAAAACATTATTTATATATCTGGAGTCATCTTATTCCATCTAAAAGTTTTGTTAAAAGTATGAAGAAAAAAAAGCTTTCTTTACATTATATAAATAATAAAAAAAATATATATATAAACTTAACCAAAAAACTTTAGTTTATGTTAGTAAATGTATTATTAGTATTTCTTATCTATTTGATTTCTTACTTTACTGATTAGAGAAGAGTTTAAAATGAAAATAAATGTGTGGGAAAACAAATTGGATAGTGGTAATTTTCGTTTGTAGGTTAGTGCTGCGCACGGAATAAAGAATAGTGGTGGCGTGGCCCATTTTCTCGTTCCCTTTCATTGTTTGAAATTGTTTTCGGTCCGCAACGAAATATTATTTACCGAGAGATAGAGAAGGAAAAAGGAGGATGAGGATGAGAAAAGGAGGAAGTAGAAGAAAAGGAGCCAGTGTACCAACACCACTATCATTCTGTTAACTCGGAATAAAGCGGCCGGAACGAAATGGACGTTTATGGGATCCTGTATTATGGACAACAAAAGGAGACTCCACCGAACGAACAAACCAACAACAGCAACAACAAAAAAAACGTGCGATTTATAATAAATGAATGTACTGCTGCTGCTGCACGCTGTGCGAACAGAGAAAGGGATGAAAAATTGGATGAGTTCCACGGGTTTATTACACTAATGCACTTTGCTCCTCTCTCACTCTCTGTATCTCTCAACAATCGACGACTTCACTATGTTCCTATTTTGTAATTGACCCTAGGCGTCCGTAGCAATGAAGGTAATGTCCTTAGTAACGCGTTCTTAGCAACAATGGTAACAACAGAAAGGCGTCCCTAGCAACTAGAAGGCATCCTTAGCAACAAAGGTAGCATCAACTATCAATAGTACTTGATGAACTAAGAATGCTTAGCAACGAAAGTAGCAAGTATCAATAAAACATTTATCAATCGAAGGTAGAATCCTAAAAAACTATCTATAAGTTTCTGTGCGAACAGAAAAAGGGATGAAAAATTGGATGAGTTCCACTAATGCACTTTGCTCCTCTCTCACTCTCTGTATCTCTCAACAATCGACGACTTCTCTATGTTCCTATTTTGTAATTTTTTGTAATTGACCCTAGGCGTCCGTAGCAATGAAGGTAACTTCCTTAGTAACTGAAAAGCGTTATTAGCAACAATGGTAACAACAGAAAGGCGTCCCTAGCAACTAGAAGGCATCCCTAGCAACGGAGGTAGCATCATTATCAACTATCAATCGTACTTGATGAACTAAGAATGCTTAGCAACGAAAGTAGCAAGTATCATTAACACTTTCATCAATCGAAGGTAAAATCCTAAGAAATTATCTATAAGTTTCTGTGCAAACAGAAAAAGGGATGAAAAATTGGATGAGTTTCAGGGGTTTATTATACTAATGCACTTTGCTCATCTCTCACTCTCTCTATCTCTCAACAATCGACGACTTCACTATGTTCCTATTTTGTAATTTTTTGTAGGCGTTCGTAGCAATGAAGGTAACATCCTTAGTAACTGATAAGCGTTCTTAGCAACAATGGTAACAACAGAAAGGCGTCCCTAGCAACTAGAAGGCATCCTTAGCAACGCAGGTAGCATCATTATCAACTATCAATCGTACTTGATGAACTAAGAATGCTTAGCAACGAAAGTAGCAAGTATCATTAAAACTTTTATCAATCGAAGGTAAAATCCTAAGAAACTATCTATAAGTTTCTCTGCAAACAGAAAAAGGGATGAAAAATTGGATGAGTTCCACGGGTTTATTATACTAATGCACTTTGCTCCTCTCTCACTCTCTGTATCTCTCAACAATCGACGACTTCACTATGTTCCTATTTTGTAATTTTTTGTAGGTGTCCATAGCAATGAAGGTAACATCCTTAGTAACTGAAAAGCGTTCTTAGCAACAATGGTAACAACAGAAAGGCGTCCCTAGTAACTCGAAAGTATCCCTAGCAACGGAGGTAGCATGATTATCAACTATCAATAGTACTTGATGAACTAAGAATGCTTAGCAACGAAAGTAGCAGGTAAAATCTTAAGAAACTATCTATAAGTGGTTATGCAACTTGAAATCATTCCTAGCATCCTTAGCAACGAGGATAGCATCATTAGCAACTATGATTAATAAAAATAACAACTTTAGTTACTGTCTTCAACACACATGTTTTTCAACTTGAATAACTAAGAAAGCTTTATAAATAAATAAGTAAAGTATTATAACTGCAACAATATAAAATGGGAAAGTAAATATTGCGATTCGCAAGATTGTTGAGATGCAGACAGGCGTCTACGAATAATGAGTACGAGATCAATCGTTACGGAATCGAAGGAAGAAATACGTGTCTGCATAATACTGTTAATGCATGCACATGGAAGCAGCACGTTTCGAAATAATTTTTTAAAAGGAAAATACTGAGAGATTCCTTTTGTGCGGATAGCGACGGGTCCATAATACCTCCACTAAGTGCTTTCTGAATTTTCCATGAGCACATAATAATAGTAAGCACACTATTCCTGTATGCCAAAAACAACAACAACAGAAAGCAACAAGAATGGGATAAAGACGATGAGGATAATGGTTGGATCCACTTGCATTGTTTGACCTGCATTAGTAACTGAATTTACAATTGAATACGCAATTTTAGTAATTTTATATAAGAAAATTATAGATATTTGTTTACATATAATTTACACCAATAAAATTGTACGTAAATGATATCTTTTTGAATCGATGTTGCAAAACGTTTGGAACGTTTCTGGTCGCATTAGGACGAGATCAAAGCTGATCAACAAAATGGGGTCCATCGACGTGAAGGTGGACGAGAATCCTCAATGATCAGAGATCAATGCTTCGTGTTCCGCATCGCAACTCCTTATTGAATTAGTGCCCGTCCTCTCCCCAAAATCAGTTTGTTGTTCACCTAACATCAATTACACGAGTTGCCTCCATACCGCAAATAATCATGATTTGTTACCGAACATCCTCATCCCACAAATTAATAACAACAAATTAACACTCCACTCGAAAATACATCGAAGTTATGGTCAATTTAAAGCGCAAAGTAAAATGTAAAACGAAATTGATACAAATTGAATTGGACGAAGTGCGGACGTAAAGTTGAAACGTACATTCGTAGACGAGCAATAATTGATTGAGCACATCCATCGTGCTTTAATGATCTGTTTACTGTATAATTTCAATTTTTACGATTATTTTAAACAGGTTTTACGAGCAACGTAAATTTTACTACCACCCTCCAATGAATACCCACACAAAAAATATAAATAAAAACGAACTGACCTCGCAAACTGCAAACTGGAAATGGTTTTAATAATGAGACATGAATATTATACACAGTAGAAGAGAAAAAAATATATGAAATGAAACTTGAAATAGTCTGCATTCATTAATTTTAATTGCAGGAAGAAAATTCTCTTTGTTTACTGCTTTTTTTTCTCTCTTTGTGGAGAGAAAAAGCAATTGTAGACGCAATCAAATATTTAGGTCACTTGAAAGCGCATTATTCATTGATATTTGTAAATAATATCGATCAGAATTCGAATCGGCGGCCAAGTCTGCGCTTGATCGCATCGCATATTCATGTCGGGGTAATTCGATCATTCCCATGTGCGCCGCTAATCCTCTCCCAAAACTGGGATTATTCGTTATATACGGACCCATACTTGCAATGGATTATTTTATCAATTGGCATCTTCCTACTAAACGAAACGAACGACGCAATTGAATTCCTATTTATCTTTTGTACTTATTGATAAATCTGTAAAAAAAATTTACTATCGATAATTTAGTAATTTGTAAGCTTTTACCTTATGGAAAACCGTCGAATTTATTAATTTATTATTATAAAATACTTATTTTTTTTGCAACTACAACCTAATGGAAACATTCAGGGTTGGGGAAAGCGTGAGAGTGTAATCCGCAGAATGAAATTTCCCCATTTTAATCGTGCTTTACGCGCTCCGCGTCGCATTTCGAACTTATTATTAACAAAACCTTGAGAGCAATAAAATCCAATTTGGAAACACATACACACACACACAGGGTTTGTTCGGAGGTTTCAAATTTTGCATCTCGCAATTTTCCCGACGGCTAAACATTTCTGCGATAATATTAATTAACAACCCTTGTGCGGAATCCGGCATTAATAAACTTATTTATGTTACGTCGGCGGCGGCCGACAATAAAAGTGCGACCAGAGTTGGGGAAAATAAATTTCGTTCGCTTGTTTTCCGCTTCTTCACCAACGCAACTCGTTCGTTTCCACCTAAATTTCCAACAATTAATTTTACTTGTACTCAAAGCCCTGAATTTAACATGAAAAAATAAACAATTTCATTTAATTATTATCTATAAAACTCACTAATTACAATCTAAAGAAAACTTTGCGTATGATCCATCAATAAAATTGAGTTTTCTTATTGAAAATTATCAGCAAACAAAGGCACTTCAATTTGCACGTAAATATTCAAGTTGTTGTTTGTGTTCTTCGGAAATTTCGTCGCCGGACCTCGGATGGATTCATCCATCATCGCGTTGTCATTCTTCGTTATGAAAGGTGAAGATAGAAGAATATATATCTTTTTATATGTTATTATGAAGATCATCGCTCTTTTGTGTAAACACAAACATACTCGAATTCGTTTCGCAACTTGCACGAATAGTTTCGCAACTTATTCAATTTACATCCGGAATCGTTCCCAAACTAATTCCAGAACAAACTTTAGGATATGTGTGTGCACTAACGCGGAAAGGAAAGAAAGGTATGAAAAGTTGGTTGGAAATGTATACCGCATGAGAGAATTTCTTAAAGAAAATGCATAATTTTCTTTGTTCTTTTATGAATCATGATATTTCGGTTATTTGTGTTATTATCATTTATAAAGACTAAATTTAAATAAATATATGCGAAACTTCCAATAATGCTTAATGATTATGTAAATTTTATTATATTTTTGGTGAAATAAATCTGTTTTCTTTGTTTGTTTACAAAGAATGAACTTAATCAATTGCATCTTTCTGATAGCTTCATGATTCTAAGCTCATGAAACTGCTGGTCTTTATCAGTAAAAAACTGAAGCAAGTGCAATTTCAGGTCATTATAATTAGTGGAAGTTTTACCATTCAAAGAGTTTTGTAAACTTCGAAATAAATGGTAATCTTATGGTACAGGGTTTATATAAGCTAAAAGCTAAAACTGACATCTTTCATATGACAAAAGGATGAAATCATAACATGGGAAAAAGTCCTTCAAAACTAACATAATGCTATCTATTTATGAAAACTAAAATTACTTGTTCAACCCAATAGAATATTCTAAAAAAATTAGTTCAAATTTTATTAGGATAATTAGTTTTTATTTTCTGTATAATCCTTCCGGATTAGGTTTGTGTAAGGAGGTGGAGGTATACATTTTTCTTCGTAAATTTAGAGTGGAATAATAGTGGTCGGAACAATGGGCAATGAAACGATAATTCACGAGGGGCCGGGAATCGCGTAATAATAGGCAGACAAAGTTGAGAAATGTGAGCCGGCGTGGTTTGGACGTGAAAAGAGGAGAGGGAGGAGGGAATGAGGGTGTGAAACAGGATGGTTTCTGTTGGAAGATATGTTAGCAATTGAATGGAAGTAATTTCATCACCTTCACACACATATACGCAGAATGGTAGAAAGATATAGGAAGAGCAAAAAAAAGTACAAGTCATATTGTTAAACGCAAACTCAATTAAAGACTATCAACATTCAAATAATTGTCATTATTTGATTATTTTTCAATTAATATAACTTTGAAATTCTTGATGATATTGATAGTAAAAACTGTTAGAATAAACATCAATTGTATATTATTATATTATGGTAAGATATTGTCGTGTCTTATCCTTGGGAATTCTGGACACAGTGAAATATCTCCTTCTGGTGTTGTCGTTGTGGAGTCTTAGTTGTAGGAATTAAATAATTCAATTGGTTTAAAACAAGTTTATTATAATAATTGGTGCTCTTGGCGTTCTTTCCAAGACAATGTAGATACTTTAAAAGATTGACTGAGACTAATTACAAATACTTATTGTACTTACAAAGTTAATTATTTTTAATACGGACGGGGTTGGAGTTTTAGGAGTAAGGCATGGTTTTTAAGAAGACGCTTCGCTTCAGGTCACTGTTCTCGTGTGATCTGTTAATTCTGCAGTTTGGTTTCTAGTTAAAAACACGAAGAAACGTCGCAAACGGTCATTGTCTTCCGTGGGATTTGTCCATTGGTATCTAGTTGACAATACGAAGAACGCTGCAAACCTATAATAGTCCTCAGTGGTACCCAAACTTTAGTGGTTGGACACAACAATATAGAGAATTCAGTTGAAAATGTTTTGTGATCAAAGACAAAATTTGAAGGAAATATGACATGAGCTGCATTCATTGAACTTATGACCAACATCGTATGTTATTTGGTGAATGCAGGATTGAGTGTGTGGGTCAGAGAGGCAAGCAAATAAGTTCCAATTTACACGTGGACGTGTATAATGGAGTCAAAGGAAGTGCACTGCAGGACTCGGTCCACTACGTCGAGAGTTTCATCAGCAGGAAGTTAATTTAGCTGCACAAACCCTCTTAACTATTCCTAAATTATGCATCATAGAGAAAAGCCCGAACCTACATCATCGACGATACCAACCGAAATTCATCATTCCAATTTCAAGAGATGTACAAAAAAATTTCAAACCCTTTATTCTCTTCTATAATTTTCTTCGTTTTTTTATCCTCGTTCCACCATCCGCCCTTGTTATTATTAATAAGGAGATGAGGCTTTTGTACTAGCAGGCAAATATTTTCTCGCAATAGTGGAATTAATTAAAGGACTGTTTTAATTAAAGCAAGTTTTCGTCTTCATTAAAACGGACGGAAATAAGATCGCGGCGTTCTTAATTCGATGCGCCCGACGCGCGGATGCATTTCTTCTGCGGCTCCAACTACTGCTGCTGAACACGGTTCAATCCCTCGGAAAAGATGCGAATTTATGTTATCCAGGAAACGTTGGACGCGATCCAAAATTATTTCCGGTTTCAGCAGATATCTCACGGCGGAAACTATTGGTTGCTGCTTTTAGTTTCATCTTTGGTTTTTCGCTGTAAATATATTGTGGTGTAACTCTTAACATCTTGGCCTTCCTTTTTAAACCTATCCTTCTGTCGCATTGCAATAACTTATCAAGTATTTTTTTTTTATAATGATCTTCATTAATACTTTACTAATTATAAAAGAAAACGTAATTTTAAAGAGTAATTAATAAAATAATAATAGTGGATAAAATGTACAAAAAAAAAATCAAGTGGTCAACTTTTCTTGACTGATAAGTTTTGATAAGTGCTAATTTTATTTCATGCAAAAACTATCATATTCACATTAAAAATAAATATAAAAGAGTTGAAACAAATTATAATAAGTTGAAATTATTAATTCTTACATAAATTTGGTTTTTATGTTTGAATTACAAAACAAATCAAATGGTATAATAAAACAAATGCTCATGACTAAATAGAAACGTCAAATTTTCATGACAGTTAACAAAGTTTAAGCTCACAGTGGTTCGTAGAAAGTTCTTCCTAATTACACTTTACTTGCTAAGTAATTAATAAATTAACGCGCGAGTTATACTTGCAACACAGCGAATTACGTAAGTTACAATTATGCCATTACACAAATTATTTATATAAACATAAGTTGTTTTTAAGGTCTTCAATTTTTTTATGAAAATTATAGGCTATGAAATTAAAAAAAAAATGGATGAGATCTACTTGCAGCACAGCCAACTACGTTAAATTACGTAAGTTACCATATGTAATGACAATATATTTTTAATTTGATATTATTCTATTTTTAGGTTAATCTTCTAATGATCCAAGTCCACTCTTATTGTCATCAAAGTCGCAGGATGAAAGTTTTGCAGAGATGAGAACTTGCAAGAAGACAAATTTGTTATTAGGATGGAATTGATGCAAGTATTTGAACAAGTTGTCAAATATAAGATGCAGTGGTATCTTAATTGAATTTTCAAGTGATGGTGAGTATTAATTTTCGGTTGTTTAAAGTGGTTAAATTCGTAATGCGCTCAGTTACAAGTATATGGAAATACCTGAGTAGCAATCAGCGTACATGGATGGTTTTACGATTTGTTAATTGCGTAATCACGGCGCGGCGGTAATTTTAATTCGAGTGCCAGCGCTACCTCGAAGTGAAATGTTCGAGCACCGTTGGGAGAGGTGTGTGTGTGTGTGTATGTATAATTGGAAATGCTTGGATGATGTTGATGATGATGATGGAAACGCGTCTCTAGGATCTGATGATCACGGCGATGATAATATTTGGTTAATGCGTTTCGAGAGGCGGATGTGCGCGGCCCGGGATAATTAGGTGTTGTTTGTAAGTTATCCGAAGGTATAATCAAGTAAATGTAGTTGCAGGAAGTTGTAGGTGGAAATGCTAATCTACACTTAAAGATTCCGCTTGTCTACAGGGGGAGGGAGGACGCGAACTGCAAATAGCATTACCAACTAGTTAACCAACTTTGCGGATAATGCCTTATTATGTGCCCTCGGAATTACGTGCATTTGTAAACCGAGCGAAGAAATAATAACCTAAGAATGCAAACAAAAAGAGAGAAATGTTTTCGTCGATATTTCAAAACCGCTACATTTCTTAGAAGCAACAATGAACTTTTCGATGTTATTGTTATTATTATTATTAAATTTGTGTCGTTTGCGCGAGAGAACAATAAAAGCGAGTGGAACGAAGATATCCGCCTCGGGGAAAAAGTTAAATGAGACATTTAACGTTGCGCGAATAACTGTCAAGAGTTCTGCGGCCCGTGTATTTCTCTCTCGCAGACGTCGGCCGTCGCGACGCTCTTTTCCCTATTTTTATCTTCTGCCCCCCTTTTCGTTTTCTTATTTTCTTCTCCTTGTTTCTTTCGCATTTTATTTTATCGTCTTATAAATATCTTTGCAGCGACAACTTTGAAACCTGTTATATAAACGTCGCGCGGCATTTTAAATCGGTCATCAAACGGTTTCTTTTTCTCCGTCTCCTCTATTTTGTGGCGCATCCACTCAGAAAACTGATACCGCGTGTTTATGGCTCTGTGTCTGTGCGTCTTCCATATAAACACATCCACATATTTGTGTACATATACGAATTCTTGTTTGTAGATATGTATTTGTAAGGGCATTTAAAGATGAGCCCTCTCCTCGGTCTCTTTTGCTCCCATCCCGGCGATCATATAAAATTTATTGTTCAATTTATTGTCAAGCGTATTTGTCAAATCGCATAATCATAAATTTATTATACGAAATCCCGTATGAATTTCCTAAGGGTAGTGGAAATACGATACGAGTAGGATGAAGTGGAAAAAGAAGGGAAAATAAATAAAGAAAAGTAATTTTCTTTTAATACGCAAACTTTCACTTTCGTTTTTTTGTCTGCACAATTTGTATGCCTTTCATAATTCAAGAGATTCTTTTTTGTATCTGTAATGATGGATATTCACCTTCCCTGAAATATTAGTATCCTAAGTATACTCATTAGCCATGACAATACCCGTGTCTGAAAGAATTCTATTTCAACTCACAGGATTTAACAACTTTTTTCATCTTTCTATACATAATTTTTATAACTTTATTTGATGAATTAAGTATTCTACTTTACATATTTTACACATAATCACCCGTGTTCTAATCTTAAAGTTTACACAAACAAAATTGAACAATTTTTGTAATTTTGCTTTCATAAATTACATAATTTTCATTTAATTTATTTGATCACATCGAAAACTCTACAATTAAGTTTTCTAGTATAATTTGCACATATTTATTAATAACATACGAGTTTTATAAAAAAAAATATCCGTCTTAACATAAAGAATTTCACAATAATTTTCTTTTAATTTATTTGATTACATCGAAAACTCTACAATTAACTTTTCTAGTTTAATTTGCACATATTTATTAATAACATAATAAGAATTTCACAATAAT
>NW_017099904.1:0-7992 GCF_001412225.1 Nicrophorus vespilloides | reverse complement strand
AACTCTACAATTAAGTTTTCTAGTTTAATTTGCAGATATTTATTATTAACATACGAGTTTTATAAAAAAAATATCCGTCTTAACATAAAGAATTTCACAATTTTTTCTTTCATAATTTCGATTCAATTCAAGAATTTAAACAGATTGTTGTGAATTTTTATAAAAATATTTTGATTCTCTCTTGAAAATATGTAGGTAACACTAAAACTTTTCGCGTCAGTTTTAAATTTGTTTCTTTGCAAACAAAATTTTGATAATTTTGTGTTTAAGATTACTTGGATATTGGTAAAGTTTCAGGACTGAAGCAGTGATTGATTAATTTTTACCCAAATAAATCAGTGCATTATCTGAATCAATTTAAGTTTAATCTGCGGGTATAATTGGGTGGTGGACAGTTTTCTCTAAGTTGTTGGAGGCGATAACAACGGTCGCACCGATTTCTCCTCCGTTATCTCCCCCCAGATAGGTCCAGCGGGTTTTCAGGGACTATCGAAGGGTAGTCCAAACCCAAATCTAACTTTAGAAAAGAAATCTTTAGCAACAAAAGTTTGTTGCAGTCAAAAACATAATTAAAGTTTTGCATTGAGATTTGGAGTGAGTGAGTGGGTTGTTATTGGTGGTGGTGAAGGTGGGGTAAAGACCGCAGCAGCAGCGTGTTGCATTCAGTGGGAAATTGGCAATTTCATTTTACAAACAAATTCGTTTACGGGCCGACGTTGATATTGTACATAGCAGAATGAATATGTGGATGATGCGGGAAGATCTTAAGGAGCGGAGTGCACTCCTCTGCCGTATTCTCAGGATCACATAATGGCATCAGGATCATTCGCTCGTGGCTCAACGCAAATTGCAGCAGGTTTTCCTTCCGCCACTGCACATATAGATACATAGATACCAATTTATGCGGTGTCTTTCTATCCGCAGAATCACGTTTCTTTTGTGCTTCTTCTCGCGAATCTTCTTCCATTTTTCCTTTAAATTGGATGTTTGAAATAATTTTCCGCATTCTATATGATACCTAACATCTAATAACAATAACATTCCTTGCTTTTATCATCTAAACTAACGAAAAAGCGCCAAGAAATTGCTAGAAATATAATTCTCAAAAAAAAAATAAATTTTCTATCTTGATCATTGATACCTCCGCTTATAACATATGTAAAATTGTAGATTCACCAATTTTGGAAATGGAAATCAAGGGTTGGTGCTAATATTATATTTGGGTTTAAAGTGTGTCGTAGTAACATAAAGTTAAAAAAAAAACACTGAGCTAAACTTATAGTCTCAGATAAACCATATTACTTAAATTCCTGCAAACTAATCAAATTATATTGTGCATCAATTAATTCAAATAAGTTGTAAAATAAATCAAAATTAATAATTTGGTTAAATTTTGCAAAATTACTTATAATTTGTATGCTTATTAAAAGTTCATATTTCATTAATAATATCACTTTCTTTTATTAAACATTTTTTTTATACTATATAATTTTGATTACAAATTAATTTATGGAAAATTAAATTCAAAATAAAACATCAAAATTTACAAATAAAAATTTAAATTAAGAAAGTATAAAATTAATTTTCTCAGATTACGAAACACAGTTTTGCGGTTTTTGAGATTGGCTTAGTTTTATATCGTTTTAAGCATATTTTTGCTTATAAATTTTATTGAAATAAGTCTTTTTTAGTATAAATTACGTTAAATTGTGTGCAATTTTGTATTCATTTTTCTGTATTTTTTTTTATTATCAATAGATCAAATTGAATACAAATTCGGGTACGTGTTATCAATATTCTGAAAATTGGAAAATTCTTATTCTAATATCCGTACCTGAACAAAAGGGACTCTCCTCTTCCCACATTATATCCCTATCTCTTTATTACACGCATATACACACACAAAAATATACAATTTTTTTCCCTTTTGTGAATTTGAATTCTTATCATTTGTGCACGGTCCTTTTCGGAAGTCCCTTTCTTCTTCTCCTCACCAAACGCTCTCATCTATTCTCCTTTTTTTTATCAGCCTTGGAAAAGAGGAGCAGTTTCCTATCCGTATCCTTTTTTTTGGTATATACATATATATACAGCGAAATAAGAGACCCAAAATAAATAGATTCAGAGGAGCACTCACAGTTTCAACTTTATTTTACGTCGAACGGGATTATTCCTCCTCGCCCGATAATCGGATTCCCGGAGAATTATTGTTTTTCCAGCGCACGAAAAAAAGAAACAAATAAAACAAACAACTACTGCAAACATCTGTATGAACGTGTGCACAAAGTACGATCGATTTGCGGAATTAATTGAAACGCTCTTCTCTCTGCGCTTCTTTGCATTTTGCGAATTTACAGATAATGGTTTGTACGGAGCTCGAAATCGGTTCGACATGTGCAACGTGAATTGATGATAAATAAATGTTCGATTGGCAACAATAAGACAGTCTCTAATAACAATGGTAATTAATGGAATCCTCCAACAATAACGGAACGCGCACACAATGTGCCTTTGTAGCAACAAGTGTGCAAATATGTGGAGCTTTTCACAGACAGTCGCATACATGCTGGGGCGCAATCATTTCCCTAAGTGTACAATGCATATGTGATGCATAACGAGCGTTGTTACGCAACAATTTCTGGCAAACCGCTGATGCAGACGGGACAAAAATATTAGTACCAGACGTATAATAAACATGTAATTTACTTTAACTAATTTCATGATGTAACATGTTCTGAGCCTTTCTCGTTAGATGGTCATATCTCAGGTTGTATACCGTGCATCTTGACATTCTATAATGCGACTTAAAGGTGATATTAAGCTTTAAAAAATAGTTTTGTGTTTAGTGAATCCAGTTGTGTGTTAGAGCGTTCCAAAATGAAGGTAAAAAATGAGAAAATTTGATACATTCTTCAGTACCACTAGGATCAAGGAGAAAAGCGGAGCAGGCGGCGAAAAAAATGTGTTTTTTATGGACCCAGTATCAAATGCGTTGATTCCAATGCTTCCGTTATGGTAATAAAGACGTCGAAGATGAGGCCAATCGTCAATCCTCAAGTCAGGCATGAGAGCATTTATTCCATTGACCAAGAACTGAAGATTAGCCAGAAAACCGTTTGGAACCATTTGCATAAGGCTGATCTCAAGAAAAAACTCGATGTATGGGTGCCTCTGTATTGTGAAAATGAGCTGGACAAGTTTTTTTTTACCAACAGAGACGATAATTTCTGGATGGACAAAAGTTATGGAACAAAACGGCGCATATTTGATCTAAATCCATAAATTCTAACTTTGCTAAAGAGTTTTCAATATCCCTAAAATTTGATTTACTAATCAATAATTTTGTACATTTTCGCTTTAAAATACAATATTATAAAATTTAACTTGATTTTAGAATATGTTTGATGAATTTCAATTAAAAAACGTTTCAATAAATTTCGTTTTTGAAAAGAAATGTACAAAGAAAAGAACGTTTCTACAGGAATCTAAACATTTACGCGCGATCAAGTATAAAACATTCGTTCAATTTATTTCATTTCTTTTTTTTTTCATTTCGGTTATTAGAATCAATCACATCAATATACATTTGTGCGCTCCATCCTCGCAGATCGCATGCTTTTAAAAAAGTGTGTAGCATTTCATCATCCATAAATTAAAAGCGTAATTTCAATGAAGGAATTCTGATTCAAGTCAAAAATTATGAATAGGGGGTGAACGAAGAAAAGCAAAAGAAGCGTTAAAAAAAAACGTACGGTTCAAAGGGCTGAATACCGTGTGAAAAAAAAGTCTGAAAGAGATTCGAAGCCTGGACAAGTCATTCAAATATAAAATATTGATTTTTTTATAATATTTATCATAAAATTTATATAAATATTAAATTTAATTTTGTATTAATCAAGATTTGGTGGATTATTTTTTTCTTTATTTTCCAAATGTTTTGGATTATACAATTATGTAATGTTAAATTAGTTAAGTGGTGATTAGGTTTAATAAAGTTTGTTACAATTAGTGATTAGAATTACCTGTAGTTAATTGTTCTAGTTTGTAAAATTTAATCAATGGACTTTGCTTTCACCAATTGTTTACTTATCATGTAGAAACAAAACCTATTATTACATAATAACTATACGTTCGTTTACATTCATTCAATAACGATTTTCCTTTGTACTTACATCCGTTTTTTCCAGATTTATTTTTCCCATTTTCACTAGCTTTCGTGTGTGTATGTATGAGCGTAATGGAAAATCAATCTGAATGCATTTTATTTCGCACGTTTCACAATTCCCGTGTTTTCTCCCACTTAACGTGTTTTCCTTTTTGCAACTCAACTCCCCCACACCCCCGTGCACGCTTGCGTTTTCATGTTTGGACAAATACAAATGCACGTTGTAGCATTTATTGCAAACTCATTTTCCTGAAGGGAGGTGGTGTAGGAAGCGAGAAAGAAGGAGATGGGAGATTTTTTTTTGGATATGTATGGAAAAGGAGTGTGTGAGAGAGAGAGCGATGCATGGCTCGAGATTAATTCGCAGCCGACGCGAAAAGATTAATGCTTTTTTCGCGAGCCGGCTTCGCTCCACACAATTTCTCCATTCCAAACGTACACACTCACACACATACTCGTGCATATAGAGAAATGTATACATATATATATATAGGGGAAACGTACACATAGTGTAGAAAGTCTCAACAAGTTGCAAGTTTCAATGATTTCGCGTGCTTGAACCTACACATAAATTCACACACCGAAAGTCTTCATGAGAAAAAAAAATATTAAGGGAGAAAGGTAAAGAAAATACATGAAAAATAGAAAAAAAGGGAGCATTATAGATAACATTTTTTTTAATGTTTCCTTTGCATTTGTTAACTTTTAGAAAATAAACAAATTTTTATTATAAATAATTTTGTAAATAATAATATTTTTTCTCCAATTGTTTTTGGAATGATTATTTTGAAAAATTATAACGTAATTAAGAAAATCCAATAACCAGGCGCATCCACCCAATACATCATTAACAGAAGTAGACCAAAATGTATTTATAAAAATAACAGATTTTCGAGCAAATTACTTATATAAAATGTTTCATAATTTCTGCAATTAATAAGTAAAGCTTTCGTACAAATGGTCACAGCTACTTAAATTAATTAAACTTGTTTGTTACGTGTTAAAGAATGACTATTGCTCATACGAGCTGAGCTGAGTTGTTGAGTTCGTCGATCATTCGAGGAATTCGTTATCAGACGTTATATAAGGGAAACGTGCACATAGAAAGTCTCAACAAGATGCAAGTTTCAATGATTTCGCGTGCTTGAACCTACACATAAATTCACACACCGAAAGTCTTCATGAGAAAAAAAAATTGTTAAGGGAGAAAGGTAAAGAAAATACATGAAAAATAGAAAAAAAGAGAGCATTATAGATAACATTTTTTTTAATGTTTCCTTTGCATTTGTTAACTTTTAGAAAATAAACAAATTTTTATTATAAATAATTTTGTAAATAATAATATTTTTTCTCCAATTGTTTTTGGAATGATTATTTTGAAAAATTTAACGTAATTAAGAAAATAATAACCAGGCGCATCCACCCAATACATCATTAACAGAAGTAGACCAAAATGTATTTATAAAAATAACAGATTTTCAGCAAATTACTTATATAAAATGTTTCATAATTTCTGCAATGTAAGCTTTTCGTACAAATGGTCACAGCTACTTAAATTAATTAACTTGTTTGTTACGTGTTAAAGAATGACTATTGCGCAAACGAAAACGTGAGTTGTTGAGTTCGTCGATCATCCGAGGAATTCGTTATCAGACGGAAAGCGTTTCCGTGTAGTGAGAGCATTATTAATAAATATAATTAACTCGGTCCACAATTCGTGACCCCACGCATCATCCCCCAACTCCCCTTACATGGGGTCTATATATTTCACATATATACACGAAACTCCGACCAAAACACTCATTGTTTCCAGGAAGCTTTACTGGCCCGACCCTACCTACCCGTCCATATAAATTAATTAGATTCCATTCGGCTGCCCTTGGATTCCAATCACTTTCACCGCAAACAGAGAAATATAATATATATATATCCTTTGTTGTTGCTCACCTCGTCCAGAATCAAAGGGCCCTTCGCAACAGGGAAGAATAATAACACGCACACATTCCAATTGCTTATAAATAGACTTATAATAGATTTTTTACGTTAATTATAAAATTTTAGTCAAAAAACAGTTATTTTGTCGCGTTTCCTATTAAATTGGAAATATTTAAGGAATCGTTTGTGGTTGGGGGTTGAAATGAAGATGGTAAAAATAAATAAGATATGTAGTTTCCGAATCCCTTTTGATATATGCACCGTCGGCATCATGTAGGGAGTCCTGTATAAACAGGAATTGGACGTTGATGAATGCTTCCGGACTTCCGATATCGTATTTTACCGCTGCATGCCATGCGGTGTACGAAAAAAGGAAGAAAAAAGGAAGGCCACTCTTGAGTGAAGGAGAGGAGAAACGTCCAAAAAAAAAATAAGGAATGGGTTGAAAGAATTTTCGTCAGTTTTTTTTTCGAAGGGTCGCTCGCAATTGATGCTAATATTTACATTTGCGTCTATTTATTATTAATTTGGAAGAAGGTGCAAAACCATTCACGTCAATATTTTCAGGAAACCTTTCATGTTTCAATTAATTATTTATATACGTGGGGTCAAAATAAAAATACAAATTTGTTTTAATATAATATAATTTTCATCCTTTTGTAATTTCTCAATATAATTTCCATTTATTTTAATACATTTCTTAAGTCGGTAGAGCCACCTTTCAAAACATTCCTCAAAATCGGTTTTTTTGGAGCTTTTCAATTGTGACATTAACTGCATTAATGATCTCTTCATTTGAATTCGAATTCGACATTCAAGCCCAGTTCATCACGAACCAAATTACTTGGATCTTCGTACAATTTTTGCCTTCACCAGGGCTACATTTGTATCATCGGTCGAAGATTTCGGGCGACCATCACGAGATTCGTCCTCAACAGAAAAATGCCCGGTTTGGAATCTTCGAAACCACTTGGAAATGGTCATAAGTGATGATGCATTCACTCCATTTCATTTTGGCATTCTGAAAATTGCATAGGATTTAGTTGACGTCGAAATCCGTAGAGAATGGCAAACTCTTGAAATTTAACATTAAATATAGTCAGACTTTAACAAATTGGAAAAAACTTTTGTTTTTTCAGAAACAAATGTTAAGCAATAAGAGAACTTTTGTTATCCCCAATGTTCAGAAATTTCAATTATTTAGACGCAATTTTCAATTGTTAGACTTTTGTTATACCCCACAAATGTTGAAATTTATATTTATTTTGTAGGAAATTTTCAATTGTTGTTTTATTCTTCTCAATTCGAATTTGCAGTTTTTGTATTCATTTATCTTAAAGAGGTAAAACATGAATAATTGTACGAAGAGAATTAGAATGATTCTTTGAACCAACGTTCTTCAATGAAACATTTATTATTATTTATGAAAGAAATATTATTTTTTTAATTGAAATTGAACTATTTTAAATTATCAAATTACGTGTAATATTTTTACTTTATTTACTGTATTCTTTTATTTAATCACAAATTAAACTTTATTTTTATTAAATTATAATTGGTTAGACAAATCTGTTTATTGAAACAAAGATAAATATTTGCATCTTGAAAATTAAATAAGCAAATAGTTTATTAAACATTGCTAATGTAGTTACAAAACGTACTTTTTATCAATTTTTATCGAATTTACTTTTAAATTATTGTTAAATATTACTTAAATTAATAATTATAATATAAATCTGTAATTGAGCAGTTTCTATAATTGTAAATTTTCTTAAATGTATTAGAAAATATAACCAAATTATACAAATTTCTTGGAAGTAGAAAGAAAAAAACTTTTTTTCGTCAAATTGTAAGAAATGAAATGGAATTATTATTAATTTAATTATAGTGTT
>NW_017099903.1:36517-40738 GCF_001412225.1 Nicrophorus vespilloides | reverse complement strand
ACTTGCTAGATTCCCCAAACATGCAGCTTTCATATGCATCTATTGAATTCAATCTATCTATTATAGTTTTCGAGAAAATCAATGAAATGTAAAAACAATTTTTTTTCGAGCATTTTTTAAACTTTGAAGACGAATTACAGCCAAACGGATAAAACCACAGTAATATATCGATACATGCTACATGCCCCAAACATTCAGCTTTCATATGCATTTTTTGGATTCATTCTATCTACTATAGTTTTAAATAAATGAAATGTGAAAACACTTTTTCGAGCTTTATCGATAATTGAATAGAAATTATGTTGAAATGTTAATTTCAATGAATATTGAATCGAAAAGGAATAATCAGCAGTGAAAGCGTTACAAAACGGCCCCGAGTGGCCATTAAATAATTAAGATTTCATTCCGTAATTGTTGCATTAATGAAAGAACAGTGTTGGGGGTGGGGCGAAATCGTTTTTCCTTAAAGACTTTATTGTGGAGGAAACACAATTGAGCCTGAATAATTAATCCTCGGCAATTCCCAACCTCACTCACACCGTGCGTGTATGTGCGACTCTCTTTTTCCCATCCTTCTTTCCTTTCTCTTCCATCCATCCTTGCCGAAAACAAAACCATGCATCCGAAAAAAAGAAAATGAAAATAAACCGTAAAGTCCGCGTTTATTTATTTACGTAGGGTTTTAGTGTAAGTTTTATTGTTGGACCGGTATTTTTCGCGCTTGCAGCTCCATAATTTACGAATGATAATTTTATTTTCATCCAAAAAAGCGATATTTATCCCCATAAAATGATGGGTTTTGTTTCATACTATTCCTTTTTTTTAAACTCATTTTCAATGTTTCATCATCGAAGACTTGATTAAATGAGTCGAAACTGTTTTCTTAAAAATATTTTACACAATTTTCTTAATAAAAAATATATTTGTTAATTTTATATTGTTTTTGATCATTTTATTGAGAATTTGATTTATTAATTGAAGAATTATCAATTATTTCAGAATCTGCTTTAATAATTATTCTTTTCTCAATGTTATTATAAAATCCGTGAAATTTTGAATCCAATTGAATTTTAACTTAATAAATTGACTATATTAAAGAAATATGTAAATAATTAATGATAAATTGTGTGTTTTTTTTAGATTTATTAAAGAATAATCAATGATGAAGAAGTCTTTACTGAATGTATCATCTTTTTTTCGGTAGTTCAAAGCAATAATAAACTTCAGAGAGTTGAATTGAAGTACAGAATATTGAGAAGATCGCAGAACTAAGGTACATTCAGTAAAGTCCCTAATATATCGTTACGGTATCCAATTTTCAGTTTGGGCCATTCGAGAATGTCGGAAACGCTGCGAATCGACCGACTTAATATTTAACTATACGGCAATTTTCAATAAGTTCCTTCTGCACTTTCAGGACGATAACGATTATTTATTTTCACACAAACACATCGAATGTATGGTAAAGATGCGGCAACAAAGATGCGGCTTTAGAAGCGTTGCGTAACCATTGCGATGTATCCCCAAAGTAACCACTAGGGCCGCAGTTTCGCCCTTTTCCTCCCTTTCAATATTAATATCTCACGAGGCAACTTTAGAAGAGAGAGAGTGAGAGAAAAAGGGATCCCATTTTCCCCGTATAACCCAATCCACACACGCCGCTCCATTCCATAACCCTCGAAAAACGACTGTCAAATGCGCCGTAATTCATCCCATCCCGAAATATAATATCCATCACAGTCGACGTTGCTGGTACGGGAATAATAATAAAAAAAAGAGGAACGGAAAAGCGGAAATGGATCTGCGAAACAATAATGTATGTTGTATTAATTCGTGAAAAGCGTTTAAATGTAAATCACCGCGTGGAATTTCATTAAAACCTGTCTTCGACCCAACACAATCCAATCTGCACAAACTGTAATTTTGGAAAAAAGGAAAATACTTTATTGTAATTGCAATATTTGACTTTTTAACTCATAAAATCGTTTGAATTAATAATTATTTCAATAATTTTAACACAAAAAATGAATTAATACCTCTGTATTAGACGCTTTTTCGAGCCTTAGTTTTTCATTTTCTCAACTTTGAACACGAATTACAGCCAAACAGCTAAAACCACAGTAATATATCGATACTTGCTAGATTCCCCAAACATTCAGCTTTCATATGCATCTTTTGGATTCATTCAATGAATTATAGTTTTTGAGAAAATCAATAAAATGTGAAAACACTGCTTTTTTGAGCTTTATTTTTTCATTATTTCAACTTTGAAATATTGTAATTGCAATATTTAACTAAAATAGTTTGACTGTGAGAGACGTATATTCGTGTAAAGATACAAATTCTTATACAATATAACAAAATATAGTACATATGGACATTTTCCAAAGAAACGCTGTTCATTCTTATAGGAAATAATTTTAATATCATGAAAATCTAATTTGAAAACTGGATTTATATATAATTTCGTTTTTATTGAAATTTGGTAAAAGTTTTACTCAATAAGAGAGAAAAAATGAACAATTAAATGGACGCTTTTTCGAGCGTTAGTTTTTCCTTTTTTTCAACTTTGAACGTAAATTACAGCCATAAGGATAAAACCACAGTAATATATCAATACTTGCTACATTCCCCAAACATTCAGCTTTCATATGCATCTTTTGGTATCATTCTATCTATTATAGTTTTCGAGAAAATCAATGAGATGTAAAAACACTACTTTTTTCATTTTTTCAACTTTGAACGGGAATTGCAGCCATAATGATAAAAGCACAGTAATATATCAATACTTGCTAGATTCCCCAAACATTCAGCTTTCATACGCATCTTTTGGATTCAATATATCTATTATAGTTTTCGAGAAAACCAATGAAACGTGAAAACACTGCTTTTTCGAGCGTTAATTTTTCATTGTTTCAACTTTGAAGGCGAATTACGGACATAACGATAAAACTCCAAAAATCCAATTTGAAAACATCTTTTCGTATATGCTTTACTATAGTTTAACTATTATATAATTTCGTTTTTATTGAAATTTGGTAAAAGTTTTACTCAATAAGAGAGAATAAAAAAGGACAATTAAATGGACGTAAGCAAATCTACTTAACATGTATTTGAAAATTTGATATTATTCTGTGGTATTTTCAATTTTTACTTCATACATTTTTATATAATTTCACAAAATTGCGTGGTGCATTTTACAATTCACCGCACGTGTTAAATAACAGTGTAATTTTTGTCCGTGATGAGAGGGTGGGAATGTGTTGTACGTTTTTTTGTTGTTGATGCAGTAAAAGGTTGATAATTAATACTGAAATTTTACACTCTCTGCATGGCGTAACGAGTAATTGGTACTGAGTCTGCCATAAACATGTTAATAAACCGGCCTCATTCAAATATTTATTAACAATAGTGTCAGCGGCACACACAGCCCGCAGCCCTTTTATGCCCCCTTCGGAGCCCTCCATTTTCGGCCACTCTTCCACTGTCAATTTCAATCAACCTTTTATTACCTCCATTTAATATTAATCACGTGCGCACACTCAATAATTCCCACCAAAATGCAACGGCTTTCAATGCAGTAATCATTTTTTAAACACCTTTTCACCATTACACATTTCTCTATCATTCAAATCATCAAATAAACACAATATCACACCTAGTTTTATTTACAGTCAAATAATGTTTATATAATAACTGTTTACTTATTCATTCTACATACAATATATTTCTATTTTAACTACAACTTTTCAAGTTTTTGTTGTTAATTTACAAAGAAATAATTTTAATATTTGATTGATCTTGATTGGAGTTTGTTCCAGTTTCTCGTAATCTTTTATTATCGCACTTTACATAAGACTAATAGTTTCGGTCTCGCGATTCTCGATTCAGAAATAAAGCCATTTTCCTGTTCCATTCAAAGTAGCGCAATTAAGAGAATTGCTGAATTATGCAAAACTATATTACGCCTAAAATACCAATCGAATCCATGCGTTTTGCATATTGCGTAACTTTATGACTTTCTGCTTAAAAGAGAAAAAAAAATAAAGTTATCAATAATTGTTTGATTTTAATGAATCTTTTAAGAAACTGAGCTTCTAAGAAATAATAGAATTTGATCAATATCAATTTGTATGTACTTAATATAACTTAATATAACTTAATATAACTTAATATAACTTAATATAACTTAATATAACTTAATATAACTTAATATAACTT
>NW_017099903.1:8811-36495 GCF_001412225.1 Nicrophorus vespilloides | reverse complement strand
AAATTTTCATCTTAATGTGTGGAAATAGACTAATTACTGTTGAAAGTTTATCAAGAGAAGTTTCTTCCTCTTATTTCGTGCATATTGTAGATGTATCATAATAATTTTAATTATTTTACATAATTTCTTCAATATGAATTATATATTTTTATTTCTGTGGTATGAAATTGAATTCAATACCTTTTAGGTGATGTTTGATAACTGAAAAGGAATGCCTCTAATGATGGGATGACGATAGCAGTAATATTACACGTACAAATGACTTGCTAAATCACCTGTGTCATCAAGGGGCTCATATGTGTGACATAATTACATGATCGTAACCGATGTGCGTGAGTGTATGTGTTTGGTATATGTTCAGAAGCGCGTCCTACATATGTTAACATACATAGACACAAGCATCAAATTCCCAAAACGAAAACTACCAGAATCATCAAGATGATAACGTGATTTTTAATTATCCAAGCCCGACAACGATGTTCACGCAAATCCGCGTTCATTATTCTTCTCTTTCACATATTTTTTACAGCCCGCAGTTTTCTATTCATCGTTGTTAATATTAATCCTTGCTCGCATTATGTAAATCAATTCACGGGTCCCCGAACGGTGTCAGGTCTCGCGACATATTACATAATACAAGCGAAAAGTCCATTATAATTAAATTAAAGATATTTCAGCTCATATTGCACAGTTCGAATTTTTCCTACTGAAAGAAGTTTTTCAGTATTATTTTTGCGATGATTATTTTTGTATGTATGGAAACGGTGAAATCAATTTTAGGTCATTTATCTCGGCGGCCCTTTAACGACACTGTCACATCCAGATGGCGTCGACTGCGAAATTTTTGATACACAAACGTCTCCTTCTCCTCCTCTCTCGTTCAGTTCTGAAAAAAAAAAAACTAATTTTTCATCACTCTTTTCAGGCCATTCATTTACACGCCGCTGGTTTCACAAGAAAACAACATACAAAACACCCACAGTCTGCGTGGGTTCCTTTCTTTTCCTTTTTTTTTACTCTCTTTCACTCTCTTCTTGATGGTGGAATAAAACATGCGTAATAAAGCGGTAACGGAAATTCGGCTTTGTGTCGATGACTGTGATGATCTTGTATGATCAACAACCGAAGTTTTGTTATAGGAAAATAATGCTTTCATTGATGTTTTCAATGCAAATTTATAAGTGTATAGAAAACTTTTGAGATACTCCAGCATCAAAAACCAAAATAGAAGAAACATAAGTTTCCTTTGAATCTTTCAATTATGTTGACAAGTTTTCAAGATATAAACTAAAAATTAAAGATGTAATTTTTTCGAAAAATTTGAACAACACAAAAATAAGCAAATAGTCAATGGATTCTCTAGTCATTTAGCTTTAATACGCACTTTTATTTTTTTATTCTAATTTGAGAGGTTTTCAATATATAAGCCAAAAACCATAGTTATTATTTTTCGAAGGTTCATAATTTCAAAATCTAAACTTTAATAACCAATTATTAGATTAGAGAAGAAAAGGAAATACTCTATAGTTCGGTTCGGTATAGTGCGGTTTTTGTTATTCATCTATCTTCAAAGATCATCAAGATAAACGTTAAAGGTATTGCTTTTCGAAAGATAAATTATGAGAAAAGACTGAAGTTTATATATGTTTTCGTTTTCAATTACATAAATATAATTAAATAATGTACTTGCGTAATACATTCTCATACATTTAGACTTAAAGTATAGAAGCTAAAGTAATTACTTAAAGCTATTTAAATCAATTTTTTCCTTAATAAATTATGTACAGTTTCATATGAATCTTTCAATTATTTTGACAAGTTTTCAAGATATAAACTAAAAACTAAAGAGATTTTAAAAGAGAATTATTCGAAAAATATGAGCAACACAAAAATAAGCAAATAGTCAGTGGATTCTCTAGTTATTTTGCTTTAATACGCACTTTTATATTTTATTCTAATTTGAAAGGTTTTCAATATATAAGCCAAAACCATAGTTATTATTTTTCGAAGGTTCATAATTTCAAAATCTAAACTTTAATAACGAATTATTAGATTAGAGAAGAAAAGTAAATACTCTATATTTTGTCTATAGATATTTTAAATTATTTGCTTTTAAAAAGTGTATAATTTATACCTAAACTTTGAAATTAAATTATAAGAGGAATTGAAGTTTCTATATGTTTTTATTTTCAATTACGTAAATGTAATTATATAATGTACTTGCGTAATACATTCTCATACATTTAGAGTTAAAATATAGAAGCTAAAGTAATTACTTAAAGCTATTTAAATCAATTTTTTTCCCTAATAAATTATGTACAGATAAATTTAATTCATAAAACTGTAAATTATTTATAAAGTTATATCCATTAGTGGCGCATATTTTGTATTCATAATACTTGATCCTTCATATAAAATATGCAATATTAATACCTGCAGTAAATACTTATTGAACGTAATAAAAGAACGATTAATCATCCTCGCGCCTGGATTATACGTGTCCTCATTTTCCTACCTTCACTTCTTCAGTTAATGATGATGCCGTGCAGGGAGACGAGTTAATTTACATAAATGATATTTAAAGTTAGCATTTCTGAAGCGCATCATAAGGAAATTCCATTCGAATGCATCTAATTAATACAAAACACTCGAGTCTAATTCCTCAGTTTATTTTACCATTCATACATCAACCTGAATAACTCGGGTTTCGTTACTCGCATTTAGAAAATTCTCTGAATTTTGTATGAATTAAGTTGGTGGATTCTGGCAGATCTAGTTTACATCGTTTTGTCAATTGTAAAATTACATCGATTTTCAATACCTCTGGCAGTTGGAAATGCATCGGTGATGTAAAAGTCGCGGTGGAATTGTGGTCGTGTTTCGGTGGATGCGCATGGTGATTGTATGTGTAAATGGTTAGGCAAATCTCGATTTCCTCGATATATTTGCACGTGCAGAATTATATGCATGTACGCTTCGGGATCGCGCAAACATTTTCTAAATAATTATATATGTTCGCAAATAATACTAGGATACAATACGTTATACCTCAATTGCTTGATAACCAATTGATGTTACCTAATTTCAGCTCTATTTATCAATGCAAATAATTGGTTTAGATTATTTCTTGAAAATTTGATTTTTTTTATTATAAAGTCTATAGTTGTCTAAATTATTATATAATTAACACATGCATACATAAATTAGAAAAAATGCTTGATTATTTTAGATATTTACTATTAAAACTTTGATATTAATATGCAAATATTACTTAAACATTATTCAAACTTAAACATTTCATCAATTATACATGAAGATATTTATTGGGCGTAAATATTGAATTGATAGACTTTACCGGAATATATTTAGATGGGTATAAACCCTCTATTTTTGCTGAAGTTACGCATTCGGCATGCAAATACGGGACTGATGTTTATGCTATTACATAATAAACAGGCTAATTGCCAACAAAATTCATTACAATATTTGCTTAGAAGCAACATTCGGGGTTTGGATACGATCTTTCTCATCCACCCCCACATGTTTAGACAAACAATCTGCTTGTATTTGTATTCGCATAACTACCTTAATCATTTTACGTGAAATTACCGCAACAGAGAGTTCCAATTATCTAAACAATTTCTTCTCGAGACACATTATTACTGTTACGTAATTGCGGATTTCTTAATGTTTATCTTAATTAAAAGATTTATTAAGGGCGGATTATTTATAGGACACAGCTCTGACCTCGGATACTTATTCTTGTGTTTTAATGCCAAAACAGATAACTTCTCTAATGGACTAATTATGTAAATGCTACGTCGTTTTACACTTAATTCTTACATCTATTTCTTGATTATATTACATAGAAATTCATATAATAAATATGATATATTAAAAAATACGGATTTTGTTACTAAATAGTTTGAACTCGTATTAAGTAATTAAGACTATGAACTTTATATAAGCCAGTTGATACAACATTAGCAGTTATACTCTTTTAATGTTTGGCATTGTCGAAAGTTTGGAGAGAAACAATGCGCTCGTTTTTATTGCGCGTAAAAGAGTCAAGCACTAAATAATCAACAAAGTATAGCATAATTTGTTCTAACTTTTATGCCGTTTCGTTACGAGGAGCATCATAAAATGGAAACATGAACAAAAAAAAGAGAGAGAATTGTAGCGCGAGCGTTGAAAATACCTCGATTATATCATCGAACAAATCATGAGACAGAATGCATAATTCACATCTCCGCAAAATATCCGTCTATCCATGATAAATCTTCGCTTCGCTTCGTTTTTTTTTTTCATCCATTTTGATAGACAGTTTAGCTTCATCATTAGAGTGTTACGTAAAAAGCATAGTCGTGTAGCCAAATGGAGCATCAGCATCGACATAAAACATTTCGATTTGGAATTATTGCGTGAATTACATTTTGTTTGTTTGCTGTTGTTGTTGTTGCTGTTGGATGGAAAGAAGATGTTGCGTAATTTTACTGTGTCCGATTATGATAGTTGCCTTGTTCTTCGGTTAATTAAAAGCAGCATTTTCTGGTTGGACCGACATTCAAAAAGGTAGTAAATGCGACGTAGCTGTACCATAAAATAGCCAAAGTAATCACGAGGCATGGCATTAAACGTGGCAAGTGAGGGATGAAATAGGAAGCATAAAAAAAAATGGGGCGAGAAGGGAACGAGAGTAGACGTGAAGGAGGAGGAAAGAAAGAGTGGAAATACTAGAGGAAAACCCTCGTGACGTTTAAGGTAATGCGGACTCGGGGGTATTCTTTCTCTCCGCTCTCCCTTCGCTTTTACCTATTTACCCTTAGAGAAAGAAAAAATAATGCCAACGTCATTCACGAGAGGGACTTCGGTCGCAGTTGCATCGGCAGTGGATTAGATCAAGAATGCAAATTAATCGTAATCCGCGTGATTAGATCACACACGCAATTTGCATTAGTTTCTGGCGCTGTGTATAATGGAGTAATTACGATAATATTGGTCCGAATTTCAATATAATGCAATTTACACGGGCCCGAATTGCGCTCTGCTAAATCACTGCAATAAGTAGATAAACCGAATTCCATGTACGTACCAAGGTGTTAACTGCACTACATAATCATTTCTTACATAACATTACATAATAATCAATACATGAACATTACATTAACTTACAATTAAAATTTTGTTAATTTGTAATAATATACTTAAATAAGTAGTAACAATAAATCCACGTTTTTGAGGTGTGTTTCGTTCCATTGCTTATTGTCAACTAATTCACTATATATCTAGATTATAATTGTCAAAGCACAATGACATTTGGACAATGACATCTGCAAAAATGACAGACAATTCAAATTATTACATTACTTTTGCGCCACCTTGCATAAAAAAATATTGTAAAGATATAAAAAAGTGAAATTAATATTGAAAAATCTTTAAAAAAATATATACATAATACTAAAATCTAATTGAAACTATAAATAATGATGTTCTTAAAAGTTTAAATTGAACCGAATTCCATGTATGTACCAAGGTGTTAACTACAAGACATAATCATTTCTTACATAATAATCAATACATAAGTGCTTAAACATTACATAAAATTACAATTGATTTTTTTGTTAATTTGTAATAATATACTTAAATAAACAGTAACAATTCTTTTTGACAAGTAATTCACTATATATTTATATCATAAATGTCAAAGCACGGTGACATGTGGCGTCATCTGCAATAATAGCAGCCAATTTAAATTATGACATTACTTTTGCGCCACCTTGTATAAAAAATGATTCTAAAGATATAAAAAAGTGAAATTAATATTGAAAAATCTTTAAAAAAATATATACATAATACTAATACTAAGGTGTTAACTGCAGTACATAATCATTTCTTAAATAATATTAGATAATAATCAATACATACGTTCATGAACATTACATAAAATTACAATTGAAATATTTGTTAATTTGTAATAATATACTTAAATAAGCAGTAACAATTCTCTTTGACAACTAATTCTTTATATAACTACATCATAAATGTCAAAGCACAGTGACATTTGGCGCCATCTGCAAAAATGACAGTCAATTCAAATTATGACATTACTTTTGCGCCACCTTGTATAAAAAATGATTCTAATGACATAAAACAAGTGAAATTAATATTGAAAAATCTTTAAAAAAAATATATACATAATACTAATACCAAGGTGTTAACTGCAGTACATAATCATTTCTTACACAATATTACATAATAATCAATACATACGTGCATGAACATTACATAAAATTACAATTGAAATTTAAGATATTTTGTAATAATATACTTAAATAAGCAGTAACAATTCTTGTTGACAACTAATTCTCTATATATCTACATCATAAATGTCAAAGCACAGTGATATGTGGCGCCATCTGCAAAACTGACAGCCAATTCAAATTATGACATTACTTTTGCGCCACCTTGTATACAAAATGATTCTAAAGACATAAAATAAGTGAAATAAATATTGAGAAATCTTTAAAAAAAATATATACATAATACTAATACTAAGGTGTTAACTGCAGTACATAATCATTTCTTACATAACATTACATAATAATCAATACATGAACATTACATTAACTTACAATTAAAATTTTGTTAATTTGTAATAATATACTTAAATAAGTAGTAACAATAAATCCACGTTCTTGAGGTGTGTATCGCTCCATTGCTTATTGTCAACTAATTCTCTATATATCTACATCATAAATGTCAAAGCACAGTGAAATGTGGCGCCATCTGCAAAAATGACAGCCAATTCAAATCATGACATTACTTTTGCGCCACCTTGTATAAAAAAATATTCTAAAGACATAAAAAAGTGAAATTAATATTGAAAAATCTTTAAAAAAATATATACATAATACTAATACTAAGGTGTTAACTGCAGTACATAATCATTTCTTACATAACATTACATAATAATCAATACATGAACATGACATAAACTTACAATTAAAATTTTGTTAATTTGTAATAATATACTTAAATAAGAAGTAACAATAAATCCACGTTTTTGAGGTGTATATCGCTCCATGGTTTATTGTAAACTAATTCACTATATATCTACATCATAAATGTCAAAGCACAGTGAAATGTGGCGCCATTGCAAAAATGACAGCCAATTCAAATCATGACATTACTTTTGCGCCACCTTGTATAAAAAATGATTCTAAAGACATAAAAAAGTGAAATTAATATTGAAAAATCTTTAAAAAAAAATATATACATAATACTAATACCAAGGTGTTAACTGCAGTACATAATCATTTCTTAATAATATTACATAATAATCAATACATACGTGCATGAACATTACATAAAATTACAATTGAAATTTTTGTTAATTTGTAATAATATACTTAAATAAGCAGTAACAATTCTTGGTGACAATTAATTCACTATATATCTTCATCATAAATGTCAAAGCACAGTGAAATGTGGCGCCATCTGCAATAATAGCAGCCAATTCAAATTATGACATTACTTTTGCGCCACCTTGTATAAAAAAATATTCTAAAGACATAAAAAAGTGAAATTAATATTGAAAAATCTTTAAAAAAAATATATAGATAATACTAAAATCTAATTGAAACTAGAATTAATGATGTTATTAAAATTGTGCGTCACCTTTTAAATGAGTTCAATGATATTTAACCACTAATATTTCCTTTATGTTTCAGCTATATTTCCATATACACCGTCCTAATGACTCGCGGATTGGATTATTTCGCTGAGATTATTCCAGTATTTAAATTTGCATTAGAGTAATCCTTAAATCGCAGCCAACTCCGCGCTATAAAAGATTTGAATACTACCCGGCGCATCCACAATAACGTAAACTCGATACCATTAAATCAGTTTAATTTTCGCTGCTCCTTTTGCTAATTCCACAATTTGATTATATTATTTCTGTATATATAATATAAATACTGTTAATTAAACATAATTAATTAGTTTGTTTGTTTAATTTTTTGTTAATTTAAAAAAAAAAATTAAATTTGTAAATTTCATAAAGAAAATTTAATTATAAACATTGTTCTGTATAAAATTTGAAATATTAATTACTAAATTATATAATTTGCTATTAGTTATATAAATAATTTAAACATTCTACAGAAAAATATGCGATTTGTATTGAAATTATTATATAATTTCTCCTTCACTTAATTAGCAGACTTTATTTGTTTATGGATTGGGAAAGGTGCGTTATTATATAATTGATTTGCTTTTGAGATAAAAGTACGAGGACATCAATATGATAATGATGATGAGTTTGGAGTTTGTCTGTCGTTTATGTACATGTGATTTTCGTCCGAGACATTCGGCTTACAAAGTGAATGAATAAATTTGGAGGATGCTGTACAAAAGGATCCATCCGTCCTCGAGGCGATGGGTGTTCAATGCGAAATTTATAATTAGGCAATTAAAAAGGAATGCGAAATGCTTTGGTTTGTCCTCTAATTAAATTCGCATTGAAATCTTTTGATCTGCATCTCTCCTCGTCCTCTGCCGTATTCTAAAATCCTTGTTAGAGAGTTTACAACTTACAATCAAGTTTACACGACAACATTTCAAATTCAATATCATCGATTTTTCTATTTACTTTTATATCTAAATTCATTTATTTATTTTCAAGTTGTGAAAAGTTCTAATGTAGTTCAGTTTTGAAGGTCGTAGCAGCGATGAATCATGAGGATTATGAAACTTTAGGTGTGTCGTTAAAATCGTTAAGTGGAATAAGATGTGGATATGAAAAAAAATTAAAAAAAAGTAAAGCAGAGATGGTGGAAAACAAAATAGAAATGAAAAAAAAGGTATGCGTTTTCTGTGACAGCCGCGCGGCGCTCATTAGTTATTTAACGCTCAGACGCCGGGATTACGTGGCTTCTTATGTAAATGATTAAATACAGTTTGAATGATTAAGTCGCACTTAATGTAATGGATTTTATTTTTACCGAAAAAATCGTTAGAGGGTGATGAATAAAGTATGCGGCCGTTTCGTCTCGCGTTCGGTAAAAATTGTAGAAATAATGTATTAAACGGCCGGTTCGGGGGTGGTAGAAAACCGTGCTGTTGGGGAGGGGAATCCCCGGGAGCGATTTTCGGAAACGGGGAAATGCTCTGGCACATGTTTAATATTCAAGCGCTGGTTGTTTTTTTTTGTGTCTGTGTTTCTGTTCTCTTCGGCAATCAGGAAATATTTATCAGATAGAAAATGGGAGAGAGAGAGATGTTAGGGGTTGGAGAGGGCGACAGTTGTTTATGACAGCCATTGAAGTTGTATATGCAGAGAGGGTAGAACTAACAAAAAAAATGTTGTGACCGAAAGTGGAGAGTGGTCAATTGCTTCTGCGGTTTTCCGATGCAATGTAATAAACGCCAAATATCTGCAGTCGACAAACTGCGACAAACATGACAGCGACATCTATTGAATAAAAAAAAACAGTTAACTTTGTGATCCAGTATTTTTTTTGTTCCTATACAATGTTAAATGTACAAATAATTATAGCTTTTTTTTGTAAAAATCACAAGTCAATAAATTATTTCTTTCTCTATGATTATATCAATTTCTAGTAATTAGTCTAAAACCTCAATGATTTAGTTTTGTAAAAGCATTAAGAAAGTTAAGATAAATTTACTTTGTTTTCATTATGTCTGTATATTTCATTAACTTAATTTATAATTAATTTTATTATAAAAAATACTAAGAAAACAAAATAAAAATGATGAAATTGTTTAATTCTAGTAATTAATATACATTTTATATTATCTAATATTATTGCACGTCAACATTTATACTAGACTTTTACTAAATAACTAATTATAATAGTTCATAGAATGAAGTTGAAATTGTAAATGTATGAAAAGTAATTACTTATATAGAATTATTGTACTACTAATATCTGTTTGTTAAAGTCCAAAGAAATGTAATATGAGAGCAAAACAATCTTCTTTTCCACTGTCCAAATTTTAATTACTATTTACCAATGAAGCAAAATTGATTAAAGTCTCTGTAAATTTGCATTTCTGTTTATGCGGAAGATAAATTTTATATTTTATTTACATTTATTTTTTCCAACTCGACCATACAAAAATAAGCCAATGTCAATGACAATTTAAACGTTTACTCACTTATAAATCTCATAGTTATGCAATTTGAATCGGTGATCTAATTAGACTTTTAATCATTACATAAATAAATCTCATAGTTAAGCGAGTTTAATTGGTGATTTAAATAGAATTTTCACAACTTTTACTTGGATTATAACAAAATCTAAATAGTTTTAGATGCTATTGATTTAATGCACGCGTTTATATGTTTGAGGTCAAAACATTTTACTTACACGTTAAAAATGTCTGTTAACAAGTAATTAAATATACATTTGTATAAGATTTGAATAATTTGTATTTATTTCGGTAGATTTTCTCCGAATTTGAAATGGAATTGATTGAAATATGTTGAAAATTTGATTTCTATTAACAGATCATTTAATTATTACTTTTTTGATATGAAATAAAACGTTTGATTTGAATATTTTTAGAAATTTAAGAAGTATTTTAGGAAACTGCAGTATACAAATAAATCTTGAATATTTAGGGAATGCAATAAGTACAAATACATATAAAGGAATGAATTGTATCAATCAGAGAATATTATTAAACTTTTGCGTCCAATTTAAAAATAACCTCTTAACATTTTATGATATTTCTCCAAAATCAAGAATAATTTAAGCAATCTTCAATATACAAATAAATCTTGAATATTTAAGGAATACAATAAGTGTAAATACATACAAACAATTGAGTTGTGTTAATCAGAAAATATTAAGAAACTTTTGACATATTCGAAAATTAACTTTATTTCTTTTGACGATTTTTCTCCAAAATAAAAAAAAAACTATAGATATATACAATTGCATATTTGAAGTGCGAACGGTTTTAATTTAAAGTTTTTTTTTGTGTGGATTTGCTGGAATTATTATCATTATTATAATTGTGCGCGCTTCTCGTTTGGAACGACGGAGTTTGTGGAGGCGGCAATATAAGATTGTTCCGCGAGTTGGCGGGATTAAGGTCGACCAATATAGATATAAAAAGAGCAGGAATGGAATATAAATAAAGGAGAGCAAAAAAAAGGGATGAAAAATGCAGAGAATAAGGAGGGAAAAAGAACGGAAACCGACAAAAGAAAAGAAGAGAGAGAGAGCAGGAAATTCGGTGGCTCTATGGAAATGAGAGACTTTTAATATGATTACATCTTAATGAAAATTTTATTATTACTGCGGATTTTTATTATTCCTTTCTTGTTTCCTTTTTTTCTTTTGCTGAAATGGAGTGCTTCAACGAATGCACTTTCATGGCTTATGCAATATGTGTACTTGGATTTATACAATTAGCAAAGGAATTGTGTTTGAAAATATACAGAATTAACTAATTACTTCATAAAATCAAATTTATGTTTTTCTTATCAAATCATAGGAAAATGTATATAATTGAGATAAATATACAAAAAAATTCGGAGGTGTTTCAATGATTGAAATAAAATTTTAAGTTAAAATTAAATAATTAATTTGAAATTCAAAGGAATAAGGAATTGATTTTTTTTGTACATAAACTATTTTTCATGAAGAGTTTCGTAATGAATATGGTTATGTTAGCTGATTGGTGATCTATTACTTGTTATTGTAGAGTATTGAATGCGTAAAACTGAAAACATCAATTTTTTGGCAAATTCAATTCACTTTTTTCCAATTTTCTACAACTCATAGCTCATGACTCGGCAGCAGTACGAAGATGCCATTAGGCTCTTTGGAAAGGTGAGATATTCAGCTTTAATACGAGTGGTCGATGATGTAACTATCTTAAGTATTTGTCGAGAAAATCACGAAAAACTGTAAAAACTGAATAAAAAACGAAAAAACAATGTTCTTCAGCTGATAATAGGCGACTCGATGAGACTACAAGGATGTATGTAGGCGCGTTGGAAAGGTGAGATATTCAGCTTTCATATGAGTGGTCGATGATGTAATTACCTTAAGGGGTTGTCGAGAAATTCACTGAAAAAAATCGAAAAAACGTCGTTTCTCTGTTACGTAACGAAGATTACGTAACTTTTATTACATAAAATGTTGCGCTACGCTTGCGTGCATCTTATTATGCAATAAAATCATAAAAAAGTTTATTACTTTTCGAGTTATTAATAAAATCCATGTTTTTGGCAAATTCAATTCACTTTTTTACAATTTTCTACAGCTCATAGCAGGTGACTCGACGGCAGTATGAAGATGCCATTAGGCTCGTTGGAAAGGTGAGACATTCAGCTTTCATACGAGTGGTCGATGATGTAATTATCTTAAGGGGTTGTCGAGAAATTCACGAAAAACTGAAAAACTAGTAGGCGTAATGCGTAATGTGAGTGTGTTTGTTTTTGCTGGATCTTGGAAGCGAGATTCTGCAAGCTAATACAGTTAACTGATTAAGGGCAAAATATGTAATTGGCTCCGATGATAAGTTTGTAATAGAGTTTCGAGGGTGGAGGAGCCAACCCCTTAGCCGCAGCATTAATCTTTTGCGTGGGCGGATGAATGAGTAATTTGCCTAGTCAAGTGTGGATTATGTGATTAATACGCGGCGCGAGGAGTAACGGGCACGGCGACAGGAAAGGGATTGCCTTCCTTCCTTCCAGCCTGCCTACGTTTCCGGTCCAGATGTCAGAGCATCTGCAGCATCCTCGCAACACGAAAATCAGCACGTGCCGCTTTTGCGAGCTCTCATACACAAACAGCGTCGTGTAAATAAATTCCTGGTTTAGTGACTGCCGCAACCAACCCAACCCAAGAAATTTATCGGCACCAATAGTTGCGTTAGATTAGGAGACCTCCGGGACAAAGACGTTGTTTATAGAGCCATACGTTACATAACGAAACCGTCTGTTACGCATTCCGTGTACTATATGCGTGCGTGCGTGTGTACTATATGCAAACACATAAATTCCTTCAAGCTGCTCGTTGTTTGCGTCCCGACAAATCGCGGAAGACCTTTTTACACACATTTATTACTTTTTAATTACACGAAATGGCGCATGGGAAACGATGATGATTTCCATATTTAATGAGAAGTTTCAAGTGACCGGGAGTCGAACGGCGCCGATTAATTTTTAACGATGTCGTTATTGAACGTCCTGCCTCAACCTTCCTCACAAATTATGAATTCATATTCCACACTTCATTCACACTACTTTCTATTTGATTTTTTTTTCATCATCCTTCCACTTTTCTTCTGTCTAACTCATAATCCCGATTTCCAGTCGCTTTTCCACCCTTCCCAATCGGTTCATTTTCCAAATTGCATTCGTTATGGAATCACTTCTCGTAACTCGATTCCAACTTACGGAATCCAGCTTTTTTTTTTTGATTACCTCTGACCTCGTTACAGTTTTTTCCCCCAAACTCAAAGATCCTAACAATATTAGCTTTATCGATGAAAGGATTGAAATTAACAAAATAAGATTACTATTTTTTTTTCATTTCTAGTTAGGAAAAAATGAAAATTGCAATCAAAAATTGGAATGGAATTAGAACTGATTAGTTCAAATAATTATATGAACTTTTTACTTTTATTTACTATTTTTGAAGGAAAATTATGAAAACAAATAATGAAAGTATTAAAGTATATTACAAAAAAAATTATAATATTTACTTAAATACGTCTAAATCAAAATTGGAAATCATTTTGTAATATCAGAAAATTCATTATTTTATCAACTTTTGTTTGGTAAACCTATAAATATAGTTCTTTTGCTTAAAAATTAAATTGAAATAAATAAAAATCATGTTTACACAACTGAAATGAATCATTTTCTGTAACTTTTAAAGTATTCAATAATTCAGTAATTTTTAAATCAATTTACTTTATGAATGGAATTAGTACTGATAGTCCAAATAATTATATGAACTTTTTCTTTTATTTACTATTTTTGAAGGAAAATTATGAAACAAATAATGAAAGTATTAAAGTATATTACAAAAAAAATTATAATATTTACTTAAATACGTCTAAATCAAAATTGGAAATCATTTTGTAATATCAGAAAATTCATTATTTTATCAAATTTTGTTTGGTAAACCTATAAATATTAGTTCTTTTGCTTAAAAATTAAATTGAAATTAAGAAAATTCATGTTTACATAACTGAATTGAATCATTTTTCTTTTTCATTGTTGCTTTCTGTAACTTTTAAAGTATTCAATAATTCAGTAATTGCAGGATTCTATATAAAACAATCTATTTATTACACATGCTGAATAAATTGGAAAAGGATGAAATCGATCAACCATTAATTTTACATGCATTGTTTTGTTGCAAAATGAGCTGCAACGCACAGACGAAACGACGACAACAACAAAAAAGAAGTACGCAATTTTTATATCGTATGCAAATTTATTTCGAACGCACGGAAAAGTCTTATGAATATTTAGCTGTAGCAAAAAAAAAAGCTGTATGTGTGTGCATCGCATAAAGTAAATCTCTCCCGGTTTTGCGCTAATCAAATTAGGTTTAATTACAAGGAAAAAACAGAAAATAATTACAAAAAAAAAAATGCAACACATGACGATATATAGTACGTGTATTTCTGCTGAATAATTAGATTCCCTGCGGTCGGACTGACGGTTGAAATTTAATTATTAATTAGGATACGTGAAAGGATGATGACGGATGCGGAAAACAAAAGAATCGCTGTTTTTATGAACTAAAACTGTGCGAGGGAAATGAAGATGATGATGATGATGATACAAACAACAATGTGAGGGAAAAAAATATGTGTAAAAAATTTGTTCTTTCTTTGCCTGAATTAATAATTTCAGCATACGAGTTTATTATGTTCCGTCGCGGGTGGGGTTGTTTTTTTTTATTTATATCGGGGCCCTGTTGCATCCCCTTTGCCCGAGGTTTGTTTTTTTTTCTTTTTTCTGTTTTCGGTGAGGCGGAGAAGTTGGGGGAAAATAGAATCAGGCTGCTGTTACGAGCTCTGCGCACGGAAGCCTGAAAAGTATATAAAAGTAATGAGAGCTTATATAATCCCGACGGGTTTGGGTTTGGGTGGTGCTGGTGGTAGTGGGATGCGCCATCGTTCCGAGTATCTGATGAAATCAAATTTTCCGAAACATAATTTCCCAGGTTTCCACTAACCGCTTCTAATCCCGACGATGGTCGGGTCACGTCACGCGTCTCCTCCACACCGTAACGCACACCCTGCGACACTTCCGGTCGCGGATTTAATTTGCGCCGCTTTTATGGTTGCCATAACAGCAGAAAAATGTGTTATGAAGTCGTCAATGTACAATTTAACAATTACACGCTTAGATAACGGCCAAACAGCATTAGAAATTTATGAGAAAAATGAATATTGAAAGTTGCTTTATGTTATGAAACAATGGACAATCTTCAGTTGCTATGCAATAAACGATAGTTACTAGGGACTTGTAACAGTTGCTTACCAAGCAATAATAGTTGCTAGGGACGCCAGGAATTTATTATAATTATTAGATTATCTATTTAGTAGACATTATCTAGTTTTCTTATGTTGTTTTCCATTAATAATAAGTTCAGATCATGTTTTTTACTAATAATATTCACAGTTTCTATATGTACATACATTTTTGTATATGTACGTAAATATATGGATATGAAATGGATTAATATTAATTATTAACCTGAATACGTCATGATTATGCTTCATTATTAATTTTTTTAAATTAGTGAATCTATTTTAGGTGATTTTAATTGAACATATCTATTTAATTAAATATTAACTTTTCTTTTACAACTTTTATAAAAATATAAAAATTTGTCATATACAGAGCAACCTTACTTAACGAGTTTAATCCGTTCCAAAATTGCACGTTTTCCCACATAATTTGCGCCACTTTTATGTTTGCCATAACAGCGGGAAAAATGTGTTATGAAGTCGTCAATGTACAATTTAACAATTACACGGCAAATTGCTTAGATAACGAAACGGCATTAGAAATTGATGAGAAAAAGGAATATTGAAAGTTGCTTTATGTTATGAAACAATGGACAATCTTCAGTTGCTATGCAATAAACGATAGTTACTAGAGACTCGTAACAGTTGCTTATCAAGCAATAAAATTTGCTTAGCAACCAATAACAGTTGCTAGGAATTTATTATAATTATTAGATTATGTATTTAGTAGACATTATCTAGTTTTCTTATGTTGTTTTCCATTAATAATAAGTTCAGATCAGGTTTTTCCTAATAATATTCACAGATAACGAAACAGCATTAGAAATTTATGAGAAAAAATAATATTGAAAGTTGCTTTATGTTATGAAACAATGGACAATCTTCAGTTGCTATGCAATAAACGATAGTTACTAGGGACTCGTAACAGTTGCTTACTAAGCAATAACAGTTGCTTAACAACCAATAACAGTTGCTAGGAATTTATTATAATTATTAGATTATCTATTTAGTAGACATTATCTAATTTTCTTATGTTGTTTTCCATTAATAATAAGTTCAGATCAGGTTTTTTACTAATAATAGTCACAGTTTCTATGTGTACACACAGTTTTGTATATGTACGTAAATATATGGAAATTAAATGGATTAATATTAATTATTAACCTGAATACGTCATTCATAATTAAGCAAATATTGGTGCATTTAATTACATACATATGATTCTGTAATGATTATGCTTCATTATTAATTTTCTAAAATTAGTGAATCTATTTTAGGTGATTTTAATTGAACATATCTAGTTAATTAAATATTAATTTTTCTTTTACAACTTTTATAAAAATATAAAAAATTTATCATATACAGTGCAACCTTACTTAACGAGTTTAATCCGTTCCAAAATTGCACATTTTCCCATATAAACTAATGTAAATTACGATAAAAGTAAATAACTTGGTCTAGATTTTTAATAATTTTGCTTTTTCTTTTCATTCTTTGCTTTTTATTCAATGCAACTGTTATTAAATTTTGGATTAAAAAAAATCTCAAATAACATGCCTGAACACAAGTTTGGAAATTTTGTGTTCACAAACAACACTAAGATGCATTAGAATGACAACTAACACTAGGAAATATTTTCCAATTCACACACGGTGAAGTGAGTTTATATTTGTTTATATAACTTGTATCAATTCTATGACTTGTTGAAAATATTTGTCTATGTAAAAAAGTGTACATAGTGTGTTTGTATATTATAATAATGGTTGGACATAATACATTTGTGTTTTGCATTTACAGCAAACACAAATTATATTTGCAAAGTAAAGTCTGCTTCAAACAAAGATGACAAAGAAAATCGAAGATTGTTAATATATTCTAAAATACACAAGTTTTAAAAATAATGTAGCAGGCGCACAATCCAGGACTTCTCTTCTTATGCGAGGTTTCATTGTATATATTTTATTATGTAATGTGAAAATAGAAATATGTATGCAAAGATAATTACATTTAAATGACCTGTGAATGCTTAAAAATTCACATTATTTCCTATACGAGTTACCTGTCGAACGAATATGCTTATTTATTTTACAATTACGATAATTAATCATTAAAATTATTAATTAGAATTTTCGATTGCGCCCAAATTGATTGATCGATGTGTGCACAATACGTTAAATTAAATAAACGTTAATCATTAATACAATTTTATCGAAAATACACATTTTTTTTTGTTGTTAAACTTTTTATTATAATAAAAAAAAAATATGTTTCAATATTTATTTAATTAAGTTTACAAAGTTTATTTTATCGTTTCTATGAGTTTATTTAATAAATTAATTTAATTTAATCACATAATTTTTCGTCATTATCTAAAAATAAGAAAAAAAAAACAGAAAAAGTACATAGGAAAAGTATACTTTTTTTGGTTGAGGAATTCACGTATATTGGATCGAAATGGCACAGAATACATCGCGACGGCTGTCAATTATTGTAAACTTTGTTCGGTTCAAAATTGGAACATGAATAATTAATGGCACGGAGCAGAACAATATATGTGTGTGTACACCGGCTGTTCCATGTCAAGATTAAGACGAAAATTGGATGCGGCGGAAGTGCGCAAAACCGGAAATCCCCATTCGAAATGGAATCCGCATCCCTCAATTAATTCCACAGATCGTTTCGTCTCCAATACTTTTCATCCATATTGAGCGAAAACGCTTGTATTAACTGCAGGATCATCTACGCGCACTTCCGGCCCGATCGAACCTGAATTTCACTTCAAGTTTTAATAGGTATTACGGAAGCCGGAAATTATGAAAGTTCACCAGAAAAGGGAAATGGGATTCGCCTCTTCTTTTAAACATTTTTCATTTAGAATTTGCAATTCAAGTAAATATAAGTGAGTATTCAATATAGAAAAAAAAGTAAAACGATACTGGAAATTGCTTTCGTTTTAAAAGTATTAGGAACAATTAAATAGAGACTATCTTTCGGACGTCCATTATTGAAGGATTTAAAATCTTGCCCGAAGCAGCTCTAGGATTGCTGTATTTAACTATTTATAGGAGCACTTAAGCACTTATGGCACGTACAAGAGTGAACGCAGCATTTTATATTTAAGCGAGAATTGCGGGTAGGTTTGTCGGAGGATGAGGGTGGTTTGGTGGAGGAGACGAAGTACGAGAAACTGGGTATAAAAAAGTATATCCTCTCCAGAGGAGGAGAGCAGAATCTATGAATCGGGCCTGCATTGTGCAAAGAACTACTTAGAAAATGGATTTTTCTCCTCTCATTCATCCTCTTCTCCGCCTCAACAAATGATTCCTTTCATCTCCATGAATTGAAAGTAAACTTATGTTTACTCGGGGGGGTTCATCCAGCGCCTCCTTTTGTGGCCGCGGCCCATATCGAATTTTATTACACATATTATGTGTGTGTAAGCCTCCCGATTCCAATGATTAAATCCTTTCAATTTACAACCAAAGTGTTGTACTTTGTAATAACGTCGGATGGAATTGTACAAAGAATAAATATATATAGAGAGAGAGGGAGAGGTAAGCGTTCGGGCGACATCAAAAGGATTTGTGTTGTTTTTTTTTTCTTTCTCTTTGGGGGTGGTTGGTTTTGCGAGTGTGTGTTGTTTTATGGGGCCCAGAGTCACGCGCGAGGCTCGCTTTATTACGTATAATCCATCTCTCGCGGGTTCAAATGAGACGTGAGAAGGAAACAACGCGACACAACGTGAACGAATGGCTCAATCTTAAACTTTGTGCCATTATATAAATTATTTTTTTTACTATCTACAAACCAAGACCCAATAAGAAATTGAAGTAGAAAATCCTTTTTTCGGTCATGAAATATACTAAGAATAGTTTCATCAAATGAAACTACAAATGTAATATTAAGAACAAAAATCTTGAGTCATCAAGTAGTATAGAAATAGTTTTTACCAAATAAAACTTTGCTATGAAATATCAAAATTAATAAGAAATTTAATGGGCATCAATCTTAAACTTTGTGCCATTATATAAATTATTTTTTTTTTACTATCTACAAACCAAACCCAATAAGAAAATGAAGCAGAAAAGGGAACAATCCTTTTTTTGAGTTATGAAATATACAAAGAATAGTTTCATCAAATGAAACTAAAAATATAAGAACAAAAATCTCGAGTCATCAAATATAAAAGAAATAATTTTTAATCAAATAAAACTTTGCTATGAAATATCAAAATTAATAAGAAATTTAATGGGCAGAAAGACGTGAGAAGGAAACAACGCGACACAACGTGAACGAATGACTCAATCTTAAACTTTGTGCCATTATATAAATTATTTTTTTTTTACTATCTACAAACCAAGACCCAATAAGAAATTGAAGTAGAAAATCCTTCTTTCGGTCATGAAATATACTAAGAATAGTTTCATCAAATGAAACTACAAAGATACAACCCTTAAATGTAATATTAAGAACAAAAATCTCGAGTCATCAAATATAATAGAAATAGTTTTTAACCAAATGAAACTTTGCTATGAAATATCAAAATTAATAAGAAATTTAAGACTTACAATGTTATTTCGTTAAATTTGTGTTATGGTTGTTGCAATGAATGTTATTATTATTAAGAAAATAATTAATTAGTGATACTTCCTATTACTGTCTTTATGTGAATCATTAAGTTTAATTGGTATAAAAATAACTGGAAATTTCCTATATTTTCCCATAATTGAATTTTCATTTAGTATTCATTCAATAAATTGACAGTTAAAAGGGCAGCCGTCCAATGATTGCAACGGATTTTTGCAATTATAGATTTTACTGTTAAAAAAGTATAGATTACTTTCGCATTCAACATATTTATATATTCTTAAATTGAATTTAATTTATTCATGTTACAATTAACACTTTGATAAATGAAATTCAGAAAATTCCCATTCCCAATGTCTATTTTCCATGTTTTATAGTCAGATAGAACTAATTGAATGTCAACGGAAATATATTGTTAGATTTACTTTGCATAAGCAATTTATCGCCGCGTTTTGCAGATGCTGCGTGTGCATCTGTTCAAAAACTAAAAAGTTTCACAAAACCTGGTCGAAAGTTAACTTCTTTTCATGGACGAAAGACCCAAATAAATCCTTCAAACGGTATTTTCCTACTGAGATATAGTCTATTGAATTCAGCGGGAAAAAAAATGCGAAAAAAAAAATCAAATGAAAATGCAGTGAAACTAAATAGGGAAAGAGCGTTTTGATCTTTGTTATTTGAAAAGTTCGATAAGATGAATGAGTGGATGTAAAGAAAAATGGAAATTCGAGGAGTGCAATTCGTAAATGCAATATATAGAAGCGATGCGATTTGAGAAAATTGTATTGGTTTGGTTTTTGCTTTAAATTTTCTGTTTCTTAGCTTCATGTTAGAGATGAGTAAGAAATGGGAATTGATGGAATTTCTAGTTAATAAATTGGTCTGGGTTGTAGCGAAACGTCGGGTGTAATTAATTAATAAACACTTCATCGGTTAATCAATTTCTTGCTAAGTTTTTTGTGTGTGTTGTAAAGCTTAAATGTTGCGAGAAAATTTAATTGATTCTAGCATTTAGAAAGGGACGAGATGTGTGAGTTAGGAATGGATGGATGGAAGGATCGGGGTGGCGCTGGTATAACTTCTGACCCAAATTAACTACTTAATAAACTTGGAGATTGACACAAATTGGATTAGTTACTTGTGTTTGATATGTGGCTAAGGTATATATACGCGGACGTTTTGCGGCCTCTCCTCCGTTTCAAAACAAGATCAGAGACGGCGGCGGCGGCGGTGGGTTTCCGTTTGCAAGGGATTTCCGGATTTATTAAACATAACTTAATTGCATTTCGCGGGCAATCAAACCCCGAAATCCCCGAAACTGGATTTAATTAAATCTCCAGTTCGCTCGAGCTGGATGCAGTATTATGTGTTCGAAAGAAAAATAAGTCCGATCGGGTGGTGAAACTCACCCTTGCTTTCAGGGGGTGAAGTTTTGCAAACAAAGCCTCAGTTCGACGACGATTTGTTTAAACAAAAGTTTGTAGATTTACCAACTACTCTGATCTACGTATTGCTAAATTTTAATTAATTGGATTGGATTAATTGGATTTAATTACTTGGATTAATTATATAGAAACGGGTGTTAATAAATAAAACTTGTCCATTTTGGATCGATTTTGTAGTCGGATGATAATTTGTGCTATTGAATTTCTGATGAATATTTAGTGAGTGCGGCTATTGCAAATTGTTGTTGGATCTGAATAATTTACTGTGGCACTTTATCAATTGTTGATATACGGTAATGCCCTGTTATTGGTGTGGGTGGTTGAAAGCCTCCCCTTTACTTCGATAATTCATTATTATGTAAAGGAAATTGCGGCGGCTGCGACGGTGGTGGTGGTTGTGGTAGAACTTTGACCCACGCAATTGACCTTAGGTCTCCATTCTTCTTTCACCCTAAGTGGGTTTTCTGGACTTCTGTTCGTGCGGTAAGGGTTTTTTTCGTTGGAATGGGATGCTCTTGATTCTCTCACCCTTATTTGATGTGTGTGTGCACACACTTTATCAGCGCGGCCCGCATTTAAGATTTATGGGACAGCGAAGCGTTCCATTAATGGGGTTGAGGGTGGATTATTATGGACGCATTCGCGCGTCGATCCCGAAAATCATAAATAAATCGCGATTCGCAAAACGCGTCGTAAAAATATACGAAGATTTTTATTGTTTTTCGGCGGGAATTTTCGAACCGATAAAATGCATCCATCCCTTTACCTATTCGAGGATGGAATAAACGCTGCTGCGGGTTTATGGATCGAACATTGCGAAAATTGATTGATAGCCAACTTCAAAGTATCATCAGTCGACAATATAACATCGATTTACTCAAGTTTTATATGATACTTTTGTGAGAAATTGAGAAAAGAAAATCCAGAAACGATATTTTATAGAACTCAAATCTATCTTACTAATTAAACTATTCTACAATATATTTAGGTAATATATGCATACTTTCAGCAAATATTATTTAAGAATGTATAGAAAACATTACATGAAAATATATGAAGTAGAAAATCCTTCTTTCGGTCATGAAATATACTAAGAATAGTTTCATCAAATGAAACTAAAAAGATACAACCCTTAAATGTAATATTAAGAACAAAAATCTCGAGTCATCAAATAGTTTTTAACCAAATGTATCTTACGTATACTAATTACAGTATTCTACAATATAGTTACGTAATGCATACATATTTTCAGCAAATATTATTTAAGAATGTATAGAAAACATTACATGAAAATATATAAAGTAGAAAATCCTTCTTTCGGTCATGAAATATACTAAGAATAGTTTCATCAAATGAAACTAAAAAGATACAACCCTTAAATGTAATATTAAGAACAAAAATCTCGAGTCATCAAATAGTTTTTAACCAAATTTATCTTACGTATACTAATTACAGTATTCTACAATATAGTTACGTAATACATACATACTTTCAGCAAATATTATTTAAGAATGTATAGAAAACATTACATGAAAATATATGAATTTTCTTTTCAGCTAACTTTTATAAAATAACTTGAATAGTAAACAAAAGTAAAGCTTTTAAGGAAAATAAGGATTCAAACATAATAGCATCATTGAACATGATTTAATTATTCATTTGATACATAATTTTAGAGACATAATTTATGAAAACTCTTACATTATTTATAATATACATTTCGTAGCTTTATATAATTCAAGTTTTTTTATTCCTAATTTTCTAATTTTGAAAAGTTTTCTTCATAAAATCGTTTCCAAGTAAATTCAAAAAGAAATTAACAATTGTTGAATTGATTTGTACTTATTACAATTGAATTATGGATGCTGCAAACGAAATGTAACTGAAAACATTCGTGTTTTCCGACTGGAACAAAGGTTTCGATCAGAAAACAAAGCGTCAAATGAAATGAAAACAAACAAACAACAAGAATCGAGTGAAAATATATAGCGAGTCGTTTGATTCGATTCTCGCTTGAGGAGCAAACATTTTCGGGGATTTTTTACCAAACTTTGTTTTGCGCCTGTTTGAATAATGCACAAGTGCCGGCCGGATTCAAGCGCGTTTTTTTTTCAGGATCGAAGTACGCAAAGCACTCGATCGAACAATGTGAAATACCTGAACTCTCGCTTCCATCAAAATTCGCATAAAAATGAAGCTTAAACATTGATCTCTGAAACGAAACGAAGACAGGAGAAATTATAGTTTAATATAAGATGGGCCAGGTGCCATATGGAAAGACGAAGAGAAAAAAAACGCAAATATTTGTCCTCGTAAATTGGTGTGGAACACTTTTTCATCTCACGTTTCTACAGCGGAAGCGAAAGCTATGAATTATGCCTTTCCATATTTTTTAATAAATTTCCAAATATATGCATGCGTGCGTCTGCTGTGCGCGAGGAAGAGGTAGGTGCTTGCTGCTTATATAATACGGAAAAAAGGTGCGTTCCTCTCTTCATCCGTTTCCACGAGGAACCGAAAATATATTGCTTCAACTCGCATAATAAAGTCGACATCCATCGCGCGCTCTTTTTTCTTTTTATTGCATAATATTTATGTACGCCTAATGCATATTAGTTTTTCATCCTCACTTCTCCCTTTCACTCCCTATACTATTTTTTTTTCTTCTCTCCCTTGAGTTATATTATTATTTCTTTTTTGCTTTACGTAATCATGGAATGGGACGTAATGGAATCCATCCACGCAGTGATAATTAGACAGTTGGCCTATCCTTCTCTTTCGCCTACACCATTTTCAGCATCTGCCGTAAATCACTGCCACCAATATCCAAGCAGCTTTTAACCGTAGATTTATGTTTCTTGTTAAAGCAGCAGCAATTCTCCTTTCCCCACATTTTTCTTATTTTTCCCTTCGCCCACAAAACGCACCAACCAACCAACATGTACATTCATGAAGTAGGTCAAAGATTTCGCGTTGCCGTTCGATTCAGCCCTTACTTTATTTCCTTCCTTCCACCAAATTGCATGCATCCAACAAGGACTTAATTAAACTGCATTTGAGAAATACAGTTTTAATGAACTTTCATCATCTACCATTTCCTGTGTCATTCTTGGATCTTCGTCAACTTTTACCTTCACCAGGGCTACATTTGTGCCGTCGGTTAAAAATTTCGGACGACCATCACAAGATTCGTCCTAAACAGAAAAATGCCCGGTTTAGAATCTTCGAAACCACTTGGAAATTGTAATAAGAGATGATGCATTCACTCACTCCATATGCTTTTTGGCATTCCTGGAAAATTTTCTAGGCTTGAGTTGAAATCCATAGAAAATGGCAAAACAATTTTTTGAATTTCTACCAACATTACATCACTAATCTTGCATTTTCTCCTTGAAATTTGACATGAAATATCGTTAGACTTTATCAAATAGGGAAACAACTTTTGTTTTTTTTTAAACAAATGAATTAACGCCAACTAAGCGAACTTTTGTTTGTATTTATAGTTATTTCATACATTGAATAAGTTATAATTTTACAATAAAAAATAAGTTGGGAATTTTATATAGGAAAGTTTTTTACTTTAAAAAAATTACTTTAAATAAATGTTTATAATAATAATGATTGTTAATTAGTTTTCAGCGAAAGCAATTGAAATTCCTAAAGTGTTTCTCAAATTTCAACTTGGAATAGTTTTATACAAAGTGCAGTAACTTTTGGCGCTCGTGTCTGATAGTTTATTAAATTGTCCTGGAACGGTGAATTCCGCACGTGTCCCACTTTATAAGCACAGTGTTTCGAAATCAGTTAACTTCCTGATGTACATTAATATCGTCCTTTATGAAAACTTATAGTATAAATATACTTTTTAAATCCTGTTGCTAAATCAGTTATCTAATTCAATGTTTCACAATCTATTCTCACCAAAGTTGTTGTGATACTTGTCCATGTTCCAATGAACACAAAAGTTTTATATTTGGCTCAATATTTGATAGCGTAACGCGAAGTTCTTGCATAAGCATGATCGCTTATCATTTTTTAATTAAAACAAGAGTTGAAAAACTTTGCTCACTTAAATATATGGTCGAAAATGGAAATCCAAAACACATCTAATAGAACTTCGACAAAGTGACTTAATGATGACTTAATTCTATAAATTCTTCTCGAATTTGCAAAGACAGTAGATTTAATTGTCGAATTTAGGACTCTCAATTTAATTATGTTTATGATTTGAATGCATTCATACATCGAGTTCAAAAGTTCCTCTGGCAAATTCTTGACCATCAATGCTTCTTCAACAGTGTGTAAATTGTATTATCGTTTTTTTTATTGACTTATTATTATTTTTGACCTTAATACAGAAAATGTATTATTATGCAGTAATTAATTAGATTATAATGAAATTTGAGTAATTTTATTAGAATTATTATTTAATTAACATTTATTTATTATTAATCATAATATTATTATTAAATATTGTTGTAAATAATGTAAAATTGTTTATTGTAAAAGTTTATTTGATCAATTCAAATATAATTGTTATAATTCATGTGTTTTTGAATTATAAACGGGCAAAGAAAATAGCAATACTGAAACTTTTTTTTATTGCTGTACAATACAATGAATATTCAAATCTTTAGATATAATTGGCGTAAAAGAAATGTGGAAAGCTTTAAAGTGATGGAACAATGGGTTTCAAGTTATAATGATATTCCTCGAGGATGATGTTTACAAGTGGCAATTATTCTCGATTATGCAAGGATGAAGTTGATCGACTTTTCGAGTGGCGCGGCAACTCAATGAATTATTCGTAGCAAACGTAACAAAATTATTACAATATAACGAATGAATATTAGCAGAGGTGGCAAATACTATTCAATTGTGGATCCTTTGTTTCCTCGTAAACATTTTTCCCATTGAAACAACCCCCATTGAATTCCCTTAATTGAAACCACCGGAATCGTATGCAAATTTTCGAATGCATGCATAAAATATTATTGGCATTGTTATGACGGACGGAAGATGTTGCGTAATTAGTTCTCAGTCGTATTGCAAACTCTGTTTAACTGAAATTCATCGAGTTTAGTTTCGAGGTGTAAAGTTCAGCAGTCGGTTTTCGGTGGACGTGTAAAGGGCGTAAAGGCAACGTCCTGAATTGTACTTGCGGCCGAACCTCTTATGTCAACAGGATAATCGGCGCGGCTCTAAACCAATTTATCTTAATCTAGAGGACTCGGCAAACATCCTTGACCTATTACACAATACCATCCAGGCTGTTTACGTTTTAATTAGTTTGCAGCGCGCTCTCTCCCTTAACCTAAACTACCTACACCCAAATCACCCTCATCCGAGTGTTGCGTAATGCGCCAGCAATGTTTATTTAATACTTGACCTGACACCATTCATAATTGCAAATATTTATCATCCCCATATAAACTGCAGCACGAATACCGAAACGGCGCAAACAATGTTGTTGGAAAGGAGGAGGAATTATCCGTTTGCTTTAAATACAAATAAAAGCCCCCGATTTAAAATTGTATTTACGATTATTGCGGACCGCGTATTTTCTTTTAATTGCGCTCACTTAAACGGAAACTCGAGATTACATTATCCACCTCGGATCCTCGTACCTCCTCTCAAACCTTCCCAACTACTGCTCTCAACCCTCCGCCCTTATTCCCTTAAAGTCTGGTTTTATTTCCACTTAATTCGGTCGTCGACGCGACATTTGCATCCCTACAAACGTTTCCACTCTGCTTAATCATTTCTGCCGACCGATTTATTACCAGACCTTATTGGAATACACAAATGAAAAACTCAACTTTATTTCCCATTACGATCTGTTTACTTTCCTCCATTCCTTCAAAGCACATATTTCTTTATTTTTCAAGAAATTCATAACAGAAAATCACAAATATTTTCACTTACTTCAAGAATCCTATACATTTTTATATTCTAATAACAAATGTATGCAAAAATATATGAAATTTTAAATTAAACTTTGTTATGTTTTTGGGTTAACAAAATTATTTAAAATTTTTTTGTTAATTTATTTAGAAATTTCTATGAAAAAAAATAGTAAATCTAATTGAAATATTTCAATGAAATGCTGATA
>NW_017099903.1:0-8802 GCF_001412225.1 Nicrophorus vespilloides | reverse complement strand
AATTAATTATGCCTCTTGGGTTAACAAAATTATTTAAATTTTTTTGTTTATTTATTTAAAAAATTTCTATGAAAAAAATAATAAATCTAATTGAAATATTTCAATGAAATGCTCATATTGGTTTTCATAAATTGTATCTGTTTTCAATATTCTATTTTTTATTAAATATATATTTAAATTATCTGAATGCAGAAATATTCCATTCGTTAATTTCATCGAAAAGGGGATCGATTTAATGAAATTAATTATGCCTCTTTTCCGTTTGAAAATTGTGAATATTCATGAGCGCGTTTCGCTTTGATTGGATCATTCAAATCCGATTCTTTTTTTTTCATTTCCCGTTTCGTTTCGCTCTATTAACTAAAATTTCTTTCAATTTTCCAATACGTTCATAAAGTCGAAGATTTCCATCTGCTTAAATTATTTGTTCTCTTCGCTAATAAATTGATATTATTATTAAACATTACTTAGATTTGAGCATTAAACTAATATATTTATACAAACATCTACACAAGTTTACAAAACTAATGATTTTGATTGAATAACTTGTGTTCTGTGATGGATATTATTATGTAACATATGGAGATGGCTATGATTTAGGTCGGTTTTCATGAAGATTATTAGCGTGAAGAGAGAAGAGCTAACAAAGCAAAACGCGCTTGGATTTCAGTGTAACATAAGTAATGTTCCGAAAATACAATGGTAAAACTTTTCCATTTAATAATGTTACATAAAGCGCAAGTGTTGTGTGTACAATAGAGCGACCAAATACATAAACTTTACCGTGTTTGAATCGAAAAAAGTTGTTGTTCAAAATCAACAATTTACTTCTCGAATCCCGAGAATTCCCGGGAAAATGCCGCGACTGAATAACCATAGTTGTAGTCGCATTATAGTTATAAGGGAAATCTATATAGATGCAGACTACGCATCCATCATTCAAAGCTCGAAGTCTGTTTCTTTATAAAACCATACTCCGGCATCTGGGTTGACGCCGAAATTGCGATGAATTAATTAATTGCAGAAGTTCTCTCACGAATGCAACTGGAAGTGCATAGGCGCCAAAGTTTATACACATTTCTGAAATCCAGGGCGCGCCAAGACAACTGTAAAATTCATTTAATCCTCGTAACAGTCTCTTCTCCGTCTCTCTCTCTTTCTCTCCACACAGAAAAGCATACACACATACTGACAATGGTTTTGTTAGATTGACAAAACCGCGCGACGACGGCTGATGATATGGGTCGTCCGAGAACCAAAGTCTGGAGTAATGCAGGTGCCCGCTTCCATTAAATTTTCGTAACCCTTTACAAAGCCGTGCGCATTCATACTTCAGACAAACACACATTCCAATTGAACTAAACGTAATTGAGTAACAGCAAACATTGTTGTTGTTGTTGTTACGTTGTATGAATGCATGCGGTTTAAAATCAGCCTCGCCTCGTTTTCCCTTCATGATTTTGGGGAAGACGAAATCGGAGAGGAGTAGGAGGCGCACATCGATCGCTAATTAAGTGCATTTACACTGTCGACGAAGTGAACTGGGTACGGTCTTCCTATTTCCTAACCACCAGTCTATGGGATTCTACGATTTCCGGGTATTCGATAATATATCTACTCGGGAAGCTTTCACCGTGATTGGGTTGTACATTTAATCATCGCGATTACGTGAGGCTTTATTTTTTTTCTTCTCTCTGTTTTGTTCATTATTTCTTTTGTCCGAGCACTTGCAAAACTAGAGCCACGTTTCAATCGGATTCCAGGCATGTGCGCGATTGGGAATATTATGAACTACAGCTGGGCGGAAAGCAAAGTTTTTCAATTAAACGATATTAGCGATGAAAAGTTAATCCAGAAATTTCTATTGTACCTTGACAAATCCTCGGAAAACTTTTACTATTATGCACAGTTTTTTAATGAAAACAGTTTCTATTTTCTATAAAGAGTCCATTAATACATGAATATTGATATTAAATAAAAAAGATTATTGATTTTGGGATTTTATTTCGCTTCATCAAAATCAAATTATAATTTGAAATTTAAAACAAAGAGCACCATCTATTACTTCATGGCTTATTGACAAATAATTCACTATATATTTACATCATCAATGTCAAAGCACAGTGACATTTGGCGCCATCTGCAAAAATGGCAGCCAATTCAAATTATGACATTACTTTTGCGCCACCTTGTATAAAAAATGATTCTAAAGACATAAAAAAGTGAAATTAATATTGAAAAATCTTTAAAAAAATATATACATAATACTAATACCAAGGTGTTAACTGCAGTACATAATCATTTCTTATACAATATTAGATAATAATCAATACATATGTGCATGAACATTACATAAAATTACAATAGAAATTTTTGTTAATTTGTAATAATATACTTAAATAAGCAGTAACAATTATTGTTGATAACTAATTCACTATACATCTACATCATAAATGTCAAAGCACAGTGACATTTGGCGCCATCTGCAAAAATGGCAGCCAATTGAAATTATGACATTACTTTTGCGCCACCTTGTATTAATAAAGTTACAATAATTTTAAATTTATTATAAAAAAAATAAAGTAAAGTCTATTAATGTGTAATGTTTAGATTTTCCATTAATTTTGGTATAGAAACGTGACAAAATTTTAAATTAATTAAATCAATTTTGATACCAAAAAAAGTTTCAAAGTAATTTTATATTAATAGTAAATTTAAATTGCTTTATTAATAAATATCTAATAAAATCATTTATTTTAATGATCAATACAAAATTGAGTGACTTTATGATGATTTTTCTATTGGTTTTGATATATGAAAAAGAAAATCGATTTGAGAAACGTGACATACATTTGTAATATTCATGTGACCCCACCTTTGCGTGCTGCAAAACATACAACTTAACGAATTGTTAAATGTTAGTTTACTCGCGTTCCGCTTAAAATAGCCACCCCACTTCATTAGTCATGATTTCATAACAGCGAAACCACGAAAATTTACTTTATCTTACAATTAATTTCATATTTCTTAAGCCAAATATAACTACAGTTTTATATACATTTAATCCATTCACACAGTTCGAAATTCGAACCTTTAACTTACATTTAATATTAACAAAAATATTAGATAAAATGAAAACACTAGTAACTTTTTACAGCAATGAAATTCTCATTTCAAAGTAAATAAATTGCTTTTTTCTATCTAATGTTTTGATATATATTGAATTATGTTGGACTATTTGTAAAATATTGAAGATTTTAATAAAAATTGAAGTAGATAAATTGATAACATATTATAAAATTTATAATAGAATTGCTTAGTGTATCCAATATATATATTTGGGAAGGCGTTTCAGCAGATTTTTCAAAGAAATACGACAGTATTATTTATGGGAGATTGGAGAACAGCGAAACCACGAAAATTTACTTTATCATACAATTAATTTCATATTTCTTAAGCCAAATATAACTACAGTTTTATATATACTTAATCCATTCACACAGTTCGAAATTCGAACTTTGAACTTACATTTAATATTAGTAACTTTTTACTGTATCAAATGAAACCTCATATTTGTTGAAATGTTACATAAATATAAAATAAATTGTAACAATGAAATTCTCATTTCAAAGTAAATAAATTGCTTTTTTGTATACAATTTGATATATATTGAATTATGTTGGACTATTTGTAAAATATTGAAGAATTTAATAAAAATTAAAGTAGATAAATTGATAACATATTACAAAATTTATAATAGAATTAATTAGTGTATCCAATATATATATTTCGGAAGGCGTTTCAGCAGATTTTTCAAAGAAATACGCCAGTATTATTTATGGGAGATTGGTGAACAGCGAAACCACGAAAATTTACTTTATCTTACAATTAATTTCATATTTCATAGGCCAAATATAACTACAGTTTTATATACACTTAATCCATTCACACAGTTCGAAATTCGAACCTTTAACGTACATTTAATATTAGTAACTTTTTACTGTATCAAATGAAACCTCATATTTACATTGAGTCAGTTGAAATATTACAATGAAATTCTCATTTCAAAGTAAATAAATTGCTTTTTTGTATACAATTTGATATATATTGAATTATGTTGGACTATTTGTAAAAAATTGAAGTAGATAAATTGATAACATATTATAAAATTTATAATAGAATTGCTTAGTGTATCCAATATATAAATTTTGGAAGGCGTTTCAGCAGATTTTTCAAAGAAATACGCCAGTATTATTTATGGGAGATTGGAGATTGAGTAACGTTGTAATTTATATTTGGTGGAAGGGTAGGGTTCTCTTCGCTCTCCGCTCTCTGTGTGTGCATCGAGTGTGCAATCTCAGCTTGTGCCCAGACAATGATACATTGTCTTGCATCACGGAACCTCGAGGTTTGATCAACCCGAACGAGATTAATTGAGTGATTAATCTAAATCCGCGGCGAAACGCACGGAAAGCCAGCACTAACAATCCCATGTCGTTGTTGCGGAGATCGGCAAAAAGGAAAGTCAAAATAAACCCGGTTAATTAAACACCATGGATAGCCGCTCATTAGTAACTGAAAACCCCTGAAAATTGATTTCCACAATCCACTTGATAGATGACGCAACTGCTTTTACCATCAAGTCCATGAAACAACTAATGGTTTCATCCATTTGGTTCTAATTCTCGTTCAATGTTGAAAAAAATGAAGAATGAGTTTGTTAAAAGATACGCATATTATTACTATTATTAAGCACATATTTTTGTCTCGAGCTAAAGTTCTGTTGTTGTTTGTTGTAACTTTCTTTGTTATCCCCACACCAATTACATCTATTATATCCATTGCTATTACATAACGCTAAGTGTTATTAGTTGCTGGAATTGGGTGGAAGGAGCCAAAGTAATTCACCTTCATTAATTTCAAATCCACTTATGAATGAATTGTTTATTTATAAATTTCGGACACGCCTCGATTACATCAAATATTTATCAAAAAAATTGTATACATACACACACAAAACGCAGAAACTTGTGGCAGTAAAAATGAACGAAATTAAATAAATAAACGAAATCGAACAATTCACAGACCAAAAAAAAAAAGTATGGAACGTTACGTAATGTATATTTGATTACAAATAATTGCTTGTTTTGTGTTTCAGCCGTGTGTTATGTTTGTTTCATCGAATTATCGTTTTCAATATCATTCCAAATTCACAACTAACAATATCAATTATTGATAGCTAAAACATAATTGAATTGCGTTTGCCTTTTCGTGCATCTAAAAGTTGATGAAATAAATTCACAATAAGAAAATTACTTTGTTCGGAAAGTAATTTCGTTTCAATTTTTGTTTATAGAACTATTTTATTTAAACAAATTTAAAACTGAAAATCTAATTACTTTATATCTTCTCTTTAAATGTAGATTTTACTTTGAAAAGCTATGAATTCAATCAATTTTTATTGTCGGATTTCATCCATGTTTTCTATACAATTTTTAATAAATTTTCTTGCAAAATCAAGTTTGAAATTAGATGTTACATGTATTTTGATCAATAAATAAAAAAGAAGTTTGCTGTGATCTAAATGAGGAATTGAATCTGAAGAAAAAAGAAGAAAGAAATTATTTACAATCTGGAAAGTTGAAGTGATCCAATTGTGGGAGTTTGAAGGAAACCCGGCAGCATTTAGAGACGATTGTTTAAATTGAAATTAATTAAGGGTAATTTATGGGCGACGTCGGATCGGCTTAATTTATAGTTTGCGAAATAACCGAGTTATTAAAGTTTTTTTTTGCAAAAAAAAAAAGTACATAAAAAATAAGAGAAAGAGGCTCTCTCAGCGCCAATGTCGTAACGCAATTACTGCTGCCGTTTCGAAATTTATTATAAGTTACTTTGCCTTCCGCCCCAAATCTGTTTAACTTTTACGATTCCATGCGATCCGCTCCACTGTTTCCGACCGTCCTCATTCTTTCTAGCTATACATCTTTTCCGTGATGCGAATTATAAATAATCTCGGAATAAAATTACTGCGCTGGAACGAATTCAACTCGTCTAAAAAAATGAATTATTGAAAGAAAAAGTGTGATTTAACAAATACAATTATTATGTCTTTTCTTACACGATTTTGACTTTTTTTTTCTTTAATTTATTGTTTATATATGAAAGAAAATTTCCAATAATTTCAAAATGAATTTATTTTGTTATTTTACTTTTCAATTGAAATCTTTATACATAATTTCTATATTGAATTTCCTGATTAAATTCACTTAATAAAAAATCGAAAATTTTATAGTTTTAATTCAAATCTAACGCTTCAAAGCAAAAACGTGTGATTTCTATGAAATATTTTAAAATAAATTGATTTTTGTTGTTGTTGTTGTAGTTAAAATTTCAGTTTAACAAACAAAGAATTGTGATTTATATGTACATTTGTTAAGTTTCATTCATTTTTTTTAGTCATTTGTAATTTTCATTTCAAATATTTGTGTAGAGCTGTGACAAGGGTGACAAGTCTCCAGCTCTTGAAAAATGATCGCTGCAGTCCAAGTGATTGACGTAACTGCGTGCAGTTTTTTTTTGTATTTCTATGTTTACCGACCGACGAATATTCAGCAGTTTTCCTGTTACATAATGCATGCGCTGAAAGTGAAATGAAATCGAGCGTGGATGGAGGGAGTTTGGTGAGACGTGGATGATGGTAAAAAGAAAGTAAAATACATATTTTGACGGTGTGTTTACGCATAAAAATTGTTGTTTCAATTTCATTCACGTAACGATTCGAATTCTATTAGTTTGATTTGATTGCAATGTGCTGTTTTTCTAACCATTTGATTAATCAAAGTTTTTTTTTATATAAGCTAGTTTTTGTTGTTGTTGTTGATAGATTTCAATATTTCATTCGAAAATTGTTTAATAACTTTTAATTTAATTTAACTTTCTTTCATATATCTGATTTATTTTATTTGTTTTCTTTAACTTTAATTATTAATAATTAAAACTTGTTTATAATTATATAAATTTACATGATTAGAGAAAATTTCCTCAATTATTCAAAAGAAAACATAGAATTTGAACCTTGAAATCATTGGTTGGAACTTATTTCTTTAATCCTTACGCCTTTTTTCATTGCAAGTAAATTATGTGGTACATTTCATTAAAGTCTTTCTGGCGTAATGTTTAATTTTAACCGTCAGATCAGTTCTAATTTTGCACTTGAAGTATTTTCAAGTAACTTCTGTTGTATTAATTCAATTATTCATTACATAACATCTAATTTTAACAGTTCTGAATTAGTCTTTTTCACCTGAAGAATCCTCTTGCAAAATCCAGTTTGAATTTAGATGTTACATGTATTTTGATCAGTAAATAATTTAATAAAAAAAGAGATTGGCGTGACAATCAATGAAGAACTAAATCTGAAGAAAACTCTTACATTTTCTTCTCTTGTATTAATTCAATTATTCATTACATAACATCTAATTTTAACCGTGAGATCAATTCTGAATTATTTATTACTTATGTATGTTTTCTGGGTATAAAAGAAATTTAATTATGATTAATTAAAACTTAGTTATAGTTATATAAATTTACTTGTATTATATTAAACATTTTGTTAAGAAAACATAGAATTTGAACCTTGAAATCAATCGTTGGATTTTATTACAGCTAAACTTATTTCTTTAATCCTTACGTCTTATTTCATTTCAAGTAAATTATGTATTACATTTCATTAGAGTCTTTCTGGCGTAATGTTTAATTTTAATCGTCAGATAAGTTCTAATTTTGCACTTGAAGTGTTTTCAAGTAACTTCTGTTGTATTAATTCAATTATTCATTACATAACATCTAATTTTAACAGTTCTGAATTAGTCTCTTTCACCTGAAGAATCCTCTTACAAAATCAAGTTTGAATTTAGATGTTACATGTATTTTGATCAGTAAATAATTTAACAAAAAAAAAGAGATTGGCGTGACAATCAATGAAGAACTAAATCTGAAGAAAACTCTTACATTTTCTTCTCTTGTATTAATTCAATTAATCATTCATAACATCTAATTTTAACAGTTCTGAATTAGTCTCCTTCACAAGAAGAATTCTCTTGCAAAATCCAGTTTGAATTTAGATGTTACATGTATTTTGATCAGTAAATAATTTAACAAAAAAAAAGAGATTGGCGTGACAATCAATGAAGAACTAAATATGAAGAAAACTCTTACATTTCTTTTTTTTTTGTTGTATTAATTTAATTAATCATTAGATAACATCTAATTTTAACAGTTCTGAATTAGTCTCTTTCACCTGAAGAATCCTCTTGCAAAATCCAGTTTGAATTTAAATGTTACATGTATTTTGATCAGTAAATAATTTAACAAAAAATAAAGAGATTGCCGTGACAATCAATGAAGAACTAAATCTGAAGAAAACTCTTACATTTTCTTCTCTTGTATTAATTCAATTAATCATTACATAACATCTAATTTTAACAGTTCTGAATTAGTCTTTTTCACCTGAAGAATCCTCTTGCAAAATCCAGTTTGAATTTATATGTTACATGTATTTTGATCAGTAAATAATTTAACAAAAAAAAAAGAGATTGCCGTGACAATCAATGAAGAACTAAATCTGAAGAAAACTTTTACATTTTATTCTCTTGTATTAATTCAATTAATCATTACATAACATCTAATTTTAACAGTTCTGAATTAGTCTCTTTCACCTGAAGAATCCTCTTGCAAAATCCAGTTTGAATTTAGATGTTACATGTATTTTGATCAGTAAATAATTTAACAAAAAAAAAA
>NW_017099902.1:0-6577 GCF_001412225.1 Nicrophorus vespilloides | reverse complement strand
AAAACATGTTTACGAAAAGTAACCGAAAACGTGATTTTACGTATAATTAAACAACTAGTGATTTATTGAAAATCTTTAATATGTTTTTTTAAATAAAATGAACTTCCAAAAAAAGGACTATTATTTTTACACTAAATCCTTGATATACATTTTTAGAAACCAACGAAACAATGTTGCATCTCGAATAATTGGATAAATTAACAGTATTTGCCAAATTATTTCAAATTTTATTAAACAAAATTCAAAATTTGTTTTCGCATTTCAATTTTTTAAAATTATTTCGCTCACTATTATTTTTCTATTTCTTCTCATTGTCAAATTTTCATTAGTTTTATCAATAATAAAACTTACATCTTCAAATTTCAACAGTCGTTGAATTAATAATCAACCAAGAACAATTTTCTCTCAAAAAGTGTATTATTTTTAATTCCGTTTTTTTGTCTGAATCAATCAGCTGAGAAAAATTAAGACAATACTTGATTCTTCATGAAGAAAATCTACCATCTCATTTTTGGCATTCAAATCGTTTAGTTTGTAATAACAATATTCAATACAAGATTAATTAAACAATGAAATAGTAGAAAATTATGAAATAACTTAAGTACATAATAGTAACAGTATAATAATCAGGAAAAAAATATTTCTTATGAATGAAACAATAATTTTTGGATATTATTTAAACCAGAACTTAAACCAGAAAAAATTGATTGATTGACGAGTTACTGAAGAAAAAGACAACGTTTTATAAAAATAATGTGGCAAATACATTTTCTTAAATAAATAACATTAATTTTAAAATTCTTAATAACTACATCTATTTTTCTTGTTTAATTTATAAGATACAAATTTTCAATGTAATTATTTTTAAATATGATTATCAGTAGAAAAAGGTCCAATATTTATTATTTAGACGAAGAAAATTGAAAGGAAAATAGGAAAAAAAAACTATTTCAACCAAATTTGTTTCAATCCGATCAGAATATTGAATCTTCAATTAATTAGGTCTCTCAACTTGACTGTATCAGCGTTGTGTATTTCGAAACCGGTCAGAGAGAAAGCCGTGTTTTTCAATGTAGCTGCAGTTGAAAAAGCGGAAACTAGTGCAGTTTCCGGTGTCCGTGTCCGTAAAACTGGCGCCAGTTAGGATTTCGTTATTTGCTCTCGCCGCCTCCACTATTTGAGTTTACTTCCAGTTTGTGTAATGACAACTAATCTCAATTTGTTGGAGTTGTTTCATCCTGGACCAGACAATACTATTATCTGTAATGCTGCTTGAATACCCTCCAGATTCCGTGCACATGCAGCAGCAAACCAACACAAAACCCAACCCTCCGAAACCTCCTCCAAATCTAACCGAAACCCCCGTTTCACAATGATGTCCATATCTGCATTAAATGCGCTCCATGGGACATCGACACAAACATCAGTTTAGAAAAAGCACAATTCTATGAAATTACGCAAAACCAATGTAAATCGGTAAAACATCATTCAAATACTGTTATATAACTCAATAATTGTAAATCTCAACAACAGACATACTGATACACAAATGCAAATTAATAATTGTAAAAGTAAACAATAAAGATACTGATTACATCAATGCAAATAAATGTAACTATATAGTTTTTTTTGTTGGAAAATTGAGAAAAATTTCTTGAAAGTTATATAAAATAAACTAATCTATCTATCGATAAACCGTACAGTACCTAATTGGAATTAAATATCATCCAAATGTAAGTAACTCAAAACAGCACGTCAAATTTTCAATAATTACAAAGAAATATTGTTTTTTTTTCGGAAACTAAAGAAAACTAATGAAAATAGTATGATCATAATTTAGTGGCTTCTAATATTCAGAACTTTCCGAAAACTTTTAATTTTTTTTTAAATAATTAATTAGCATTAACAAATAAAAGTTTTATATTGTAAACATAATTAAATTTTAAAACTATGTTAGTAATTGGGATGAAGTTTTTGTTTTTTTTTTTATTCATTGAAATGAATACAACAGACATAAAGTTGATGCTAATAGCAATAATAGTCAAAACAGACAAGATTTTCTTTGGACAACAAGAAGTATAAAAAGATGGTTATCCACAGATAGGAATTGGTAAAATAAACAGTAAAAATGTCTTCAAAATTAAATATTGAAATAATTAAATATTTTCAATAAATGCAATATGTAGTTTTCTCTAATATAAACAGATAACATATGAAAATTTGGTAAAACTAATGTAAATTCATATAAAATTGTATTTGAATCAATAAAACACATAAATACATAAGAAATACTAGGTATAGAAATACAATGAAATAATCAAGTAACATTTTCAAATCAACGTAAAATGTTTGCAATATGCAAGATTTTGTGTAGAAAATTAGCAGTACAAAACACTCCCGTTTAACTGCTGGCCGGAGATCTATGAAGGCAGAAAGGACACACGTGCGTACAACAAGGTGACAGAGAGGTACAAAGGGCGCATGGAACAGAATGCTGATCCCAGTGGATGGGTCGGAAGCTCGGAGGTTACTTTTCGCCTGAAGCAGGTTCTCTCAGGATACCTCCACTCGATAGCAAGGAAAGATAATCTAGGGTGCTGCTACTGCCAGGACGACCCCGAACATACCCTCTTCAGATGCTACCGCTGTGCGACGAGAGAGCAAGATGCAGAGGAAAATCTGGGAGAGCTCCACCAGCCGATGAAAGTCATGCTAGAAAGTCAGGAGAGATGCATTCATCACGTCCGTCCGTTCATCAAAAAATATTGAATTTGGATGCTCGAAACTGCAGGTATTAACCGTAAAAAATCAATTATATAAGAATTGTCTTTGGGTATGATATTTTTTTAATAGTTAAAAAGATGCATTTACAAAGGAACTTTACTGAAGATAACACGATGATAGTTTTATCATGAACAGAAATTATAATAGGATGGATAAGGGAAGAAGGAAAGAACCTCTGCCCCCAACCAAATCCTGCCAATTAATTCAACTGTTTCTCATTGTATTCATGTTTAATTACCACGCTCCACTTTTTTTAACAATAGCATATAAGTGTAAGCCCTAATAACTAAGTTTTTTCTTTTTTTAACCCTTTAATATGTACATATTGTTTCTAGCTAAATGAGCGACAAGCTCACATGTACGCCACCCCATAAAAACTACAAATTCCCCCTGTATCGCATCTTATAGAAGCTTTTAGGACAATATATTTGTCAAGGTACAGTTTTTTTTTTATTATAATATACGTAAATAAAAAGTGAAAATTATGTCAAAGGTCATACATTTTTCAAAAAAAAATATTACAAATTGTTGTGTTCAAAAAATGATAAAATATCAAAAATATAATTGTGGAAAGTTTATTAACCCAACCACTGAAAGAGAAGTAAAAAAAAGGAAATAGGTATGTATCATAAATAATAAATTATTTTGAAGAATGTTACTACAAACTGAATCATAATTTCATATTTGAAAATACATTTTCACCGGTTTCCAAAATTTAAAATAAACAATGAAGAGGCTATCTCCAAAACTACAATAGAAATATACTAGGAAAGTTAATAATGATTTCTTCAACTTATAAACAGTTTTCTTAAGACAAAAAGATAAAATTATGTTGAAGGCAAAACATTTCAATTAGAATTTTAATAATCACTATTATTTTTTTTTACACAGTTAAGAACATGTAGCACATATAACGTTTATGGTAGAAAATTATTGAAAACTGAAAAATCTATAATATTTTTATGACTACTTATAACGATTTCTATAATATAAATATTTTAGAAAGAAATATGCCAGAGGGATCGCGAGCACCAAGGTGCTTTGGAGGGCCAACAGCGGTACGGTTGTTCTTGAATGTACGGAGAGTCAGAGGGCACAGATATCGTGCCAAAGATTATGTTGCGGTGTAAAGATGCTTTAGATGCCTGGATTATGGTCACAGGGTATGCGAATGATGCGTCATGCCACAAGTGTGGGCAGGTGGGCTACCATGCTGCTGCTTGTGAGATGAACGAGAGGGACATTGAATGCGTGAACTGTTGGAGAGCGGGGAGAAGGCAAGACCATAAGCCCATGAATGATGCGTGCCCGTTGTATATAAGGAAGAGAGATAGAGCGTTGAGGAGGATGGATTTTACTCAAAATGATTAGAGTCATCCAAACCAACTGCTGTAGGAGTGCAAGAGTGTTCAAAGATATGTTTGTGTACATGAACACTAATGGTATAGATGTGGCGTTGGTCCAAGAGCCCTATCGGTTTAGGTCTCTCTTAGGTGCTATTCCGGTGGGTTTCGAGTATAGTTCAATGCTCAGTATAGTTCGTGGTCCACGCTTAATATAGCGAGAGGCATGGGCAATGCCGTGCGTGGTGAGCGGTTGTATGGATGGATGGGGGAGAACAACTTGTTCACTGCCAACCTCCTGCGTATATAGGTAGATATCATGCGAACATTGATGTTACGATTACCAATGCGGCTGCTATGAGGCTGATTCGAAACTGATTCGTTTATGGTCTTAATGCTGATGGGCTGCGCGAGGATCAGCTGTCTAGGCGAGAATACACTATTCTGAATGCGGACTGGAACAGATTTGGCCTTAAATTGGGGGAGAAGCTGAGCTCGTGGGATGAGATGTGCGTTGAATGAATCATCAAAGGGGACTGTTCCTAATAAGGTCGCGATTATTGGGAACAGAACCAAAAAGAATGGATGGTGGACTGCAGAGTTGAATAGATCCAAAAAGAGTACAATGAGTGAGAAAGAACGACTGAGAAGAGAGCGAAACACTGCAGTACAATGAATGGAAGGAGAAATAGAAACATAAATAATCATTATAAGTGTCGTTCCCTGCTTTTATCTCTTCCCAAATATGAGAAAACATCTCAAATATTTTTTTTATCCTTTACAAAAAAAAATTACGAACAGAAAATGTTATGAAGAAAGTACCAGAAACTTAAATAAAATCATATTTTTCTAAAAAATATACACCCTTTTTAGTAATATAAGCATTAGAAAGAAATGGATGTGAAGGCAGTAAAAAAAATAATCATGAAAGAAATTACGTCAAAAACAAAACATCTCATGAAAATATCAAAAATCAGTATGGAAAATCGAACTTTCACCTATTTCCAAAATTGAAAGTAAAAAACGAAGAGACGATCTTCAAAACTACAATAGATATATAATAGGAAAGATAATATTTACTTTAACTTATTTAACAGTTTTATTAAGATAAGTAATAAAAAGGATAAAATCATGTCATAACCAAAACATTTTCCAATTAAAATATTAATAATCACTACATTTTATTTTATTCACAGTAAAAAACATAATGTTTATACTAGAAAAGTAGTAAAAACTTCCTTTCAGTCATATATTTTGGAAACAATTTTTAACAAAAATACTCTGGACAAATCGAACAGGTTTAATTTTTCAAAATTGAAAAAAAAAATACGAAAAAGCCATCAATAATAGAAAGTTTCTGACTATAATACTATTGTCAACAAATAGATTTTTCTATAATATTGATGAAATAATTATGTTAACGTGTAAAATTTATGAAAATAAAAAATTAATATTTTTTTTTTACTTTCGCCTATTTCCAAACGAGTAATGCATAATAAATCAGAATAAATAATATCACTGAATAGAAATATAATATTAAAAACATTAATTATAAAGGAAATTATACGAATTAGATGGAAATACTTGGATAAATCCAAACTTGAAAAAGAAAATACGAAGAGACAAAATTTCCAACAGAAATATACTAGAAAATTTATTATTTTTTTTACATTCGCCTAATTGCAAACGAGAAATGCATAATTGATGAAAATAATTATCATCAAATAAAACAGAATAAATAATGTGACTGAATAGAAAGAAATTTTAAAATTATAACGAAATTTTCGATTTTTAAGGAAATTATACAAATTAGACGGAAAGACGTTGGTGGGATTTATTATACAAATTATTAATTTAACCCTTTCGTGACAACTGGTTACTGCTGCTAACCACAAATTTAAAACTCATTTTCAAAGTTACTATAGATTTCTAGTAAATACCATTCTTGTTGTCTAAGTATCTAAAGATAAGTAGTATTGTATATTCTCTCATTTTTAATTTGTAGGAGTGACAAACATTTTTTCATTCTGTGTGCATAATTTTCAATAAAATGCAGTACAAATTTAGTTTTTAGCCATGTACTATTAAAGAATTAGAAAACATGACAATATATATGCCATTGTTGCAAGTGCCTACTGGTTACCAGCGCTAACCACATCCTGGAGGATAATCAGGACATCCTATTCACATTTTCTTACCATAATTTTATTTAAACATTTATTTGTTAATAATTTGTAGAAATAAAAATGTGTAAACTATTTTTTTTTTAATTCTGTCCTCAAATGGTTAAATTATTTCCATCATAATTTAATTGCATCTGTTTACAAACGAGAAAAAATAATCTCTCTGAACAGAAATACAATATAATAATAAATATACAGAAGTTATGAAAATTACATTAATTGAAAATATCATTTTCTTTATTACTTTCACCGATTTTCAAATGAGAA
>NW_017099901.1:0-15968 GCF_001412225.1 Nicrophorus vespilloides | reverse complement strand
TTGGATTTTTGCATTCAGTCGTCGTTATCACCAAGATGGAGAGTTGCAAAATTACGAGCGAATGTTGAACACTACCACAACAAAGCAGCAACATTTTAACATTTTGTACCTACCCTTAGCTACGCTTTCTGTGAAGGTATTACCTAAGCCATAAAATTTAATCACGTTAGGGCATTTTTTGGAAACTGCAGGCGGTACTTACCAATCCCAAATAATTTGTCCAATGAAATGTTAAAGGGATTTACAAATAAAAACATCATTTTAACATCATTACAAAACAAATCACTATATCATAAACACTGTCTTTTGAGTAAATTCAACGGAAACTTTTTTTGAACATCTTTTTATTTTTGTAAAAATAATGCTTGTTTTTTCAGATTTTATATTTATAATAATGCCTTTTTCATATCGAAAAGTAAAAAATAAATAATCCAATGTTTTAATATCATAAAGAACTATTTTATCAATATTCACGATTGTTTAACTTTTGCTTTAGAAAATGTTATACATAAAAATTATCAAAAATAAGTATATGCAATTTAAAATTTATTTCTTCCTTTATTAACAAAAATATATTAAAAATTGTTACAGATTGTACAATTATTTTCAAACATAAATTTAACTTTAACTTTAAAATAAAGTGTAATTCTACACTGTATCACATCGTCTTCTGAAACATTTGTTTGTTATATTATTTAAAACTAAACCAATTATAAAAGATTGAAATACTAGTGAGTACTACGAATTTGCAGACAAGTGTATATAAAATTCGAACTGATACTATTTTCTTACAATTTGGAATGAACAAGTAGAAACAAACAAAAAAAATGAGATTACACGAATTGCAGTAAATCGAGTTACGTCTCACGTTATCAATTATTGCGCAATTCCGTATGGAAATATAGGAATGATCGTAATATTTTCCATTATAATTGAGCAATCAATAACAGAAAATTAAGACGTATCATACTGGTGTGCCGTGAATCCGTTACATGAGTGTTCAGTGTTTCTTAACCTTTCTGTCGGGTTACTCGAAATATTTTTTTTATAGTTGTACTGCAACTCAACTTAAGAGTATTTTACTAGTTCGCAGCTTCGATACAAGATGACAGCTGTCATTTCGCATTTCCTTAAAAATTTAACGCGGAGCAATTTTAGATCGTTAGTTAATTAATTGTAAAATAAACGATGCAGTTTGATGGAAGCCGTAAAAATTAGTAATTAAATTCTACTTTCCAAAGAAGTTCAAAACACAAATATGTCATGTAAGGCTCAAGATTGAAGAACACTGGTCTAAATTGATAAACAACTGCTAAATTATTATTATTTATTTAATGAATTGAAATAACTTCAAATCATTGAAACTGATAAATTACACAAGCCCTGAAATATATACATTTGTTTGTTGGAATGGTAATAAATCGTTTCCTTTTCTTATCGTACAAAATTCTGCAAAGAGAAAGTTATAGATTGCAAGACGTTCATTTAAAAGAAAGAAACGCAACAATGAAAATAATGCGGACATGCGACTACACCACTTATTTTGCAGATGATTAAACTGATGAATTCATGGTACAGAAGAAGGTGTAGATGCAAACGGTGTTTGTGTAATTGTGTGTATGCACTCGATACATCAATAGATATGAGGAGACGTTCGTTGTGGAACACAATTCTTCGGTAAACATATCCGACGACTAAAATCAATGACCCAATTTGCAAGTGAATATACCTTGTTTCATTGATTAGGTGTATTTGGTCGAGCGTTTGAAGTTGTGGAAAGAGTCAGTGACCACGACCGACATGTATACTACTACGTATATGACTTAGAGAAAGTTATAATAAACTCGCAGTCATCTCGAAGAATTTCGCAATATACTTTTTATTTGTGCTACGCGCAGATTGCACACACGAGATGTTAAGGTGCAATCATAGAAAAATATATAAATATATTTCATTTTACAACGTGATAACTTATTTCAAAAGCGTTTAGATATTTAATTATATGAAGAGCACATCCTGTGTGTGTGTACGGGTTAATTGAATTCAAATATCAGATGAAGACTGAAATTTCGCACATTTCACTAATTAAACAGAAATAACTGTGTCATATTAATTATTTATAAGATATTTCGACACAAATTCGGTCTCGAAAATGGTAGCGTCAACCTTCACAGGTACATCCTTGATGCTCACCTTATCAACGAAGACCTTCAACCGTTCCTCTTAAATGAGTCGAAATACATATATTTAAACGAAACAAAAAGTAAACTGCCTTTCATTCATTCATCCATACTATATAGTAACTAAAACTGTACAAGTGATCATTTTCATATAATACTTAACTACTCTTACATATTGTTATTGAAATTTGAATAAATATAACTTTAGAAAAAAAATAATTTGTTGATTATCTTGAATTATGCAACAAACAAATAAGTGTACTTTATTTTATTGAACAAAATTTATAAAATATTAATAAAGATTTCCGTATTCAAAGCAAAACATTTGTATTCCTCCGTTGGTGAATTTTATCAAATATTGCCTCACATTTTTCTATTTTTAGTTATCTGTTATACACAATGTGATAAGTGTACGTTTATCTCTTCCATATAATCCAGTTCTAATTTATAGATTTTCTGTAGCAGAAATATCACTATGTTAAGGAAAGTCAAGTGCTGTAATTCAATTACTGCTGCATTAATTTCACTTGCAAACATTTACATTTACGCAATGATAACAAACAGAAATATGCATATGGTTTAAATAAATTTGTTTCGGTGGTAAAAAGGATTACGGGATTGTGGATTAATAAATACAAATAGTTTAACTTCATTTCATAATTTTATTTTCCAATATAGAATATAATGAATAGAATTATAATAATTCGTATGTACAATAATAAAATTAAAAAAACTCTTAAAACAGAGCTATTGATATATAATATACATATATATATTTAGATTTATAAAAAGATTTTTTTTTATATTATATTTATTTACAAATTGGCGCCGCATTAATGTACAAAAATATATTTCATCCTAATTGTTGATTGTGTATTATTACATATACAGATATATATACATATATATATTTCTCTTTCCGTTATAAACGTGACAATTCCAATGAATGTTCACATCCGGTGGGGGAAGAAGAAAAGATCCCAAACTGTATGCAAGCCCCCCCAAAGTGATATTTTCGGCTACCTGAACTTATTTTCCTTTATACAAACGGGTCTGGAATACCTGGGTAACGTTTTTACGAATAAATTAAGGTCCCAACAAAAGGGTACTGACCGTGAGAAAAGGGGACCACTACTGCATCTAGTCGTCAGGACAAAACTATCGGAAATTAAAGATACTGAGAATATATATATATATACAGAGAGAACGAGTTCAAAACAAAGAAACTAATATTAATGCGGCTAATATGAATTTCATACATATTTGTTTTTGTTTTTTTTTTCTCATATATATATATATATATAAAATAAAAAGAAAACACAACACAATATTTCTTCAAAATAATAAAAAAAAAAAAGGAAAAATTACAAAAATACAATTAGTTAACATTAATTTTTTTCTCACTATCACATTGGTTTTTCTCCTCTTTTTTTCCTTGAATATGGTATTTGGGGGTACCACAGCAAAAAGAAAATAAATATAAATTAATTAAAACAATCGCTTTGCTCCTTTTTTTCTTGAGTTCATAATTTGTTGATGTAGTAAGTACAGAGTAGCACCGAAACAATGTAATGTGTAATATTGATAGTAATGTGCGTGTCTTAATGTCTTGGGTTTTAGCAAAGTGATTGTTCCTTCTTTCTTAACAAAAAAAAAAATCATCATTTTGTAATCGTTGTACGAGATCACGCGCATATTTGGAAATGTTCTGGCAATGATTGTTCTAATTAACACACTAAATTGTAATTTATACCGTCATAGCAAGGAATGGCCGCTGCTGTATCGAGTCCGCGACATCTTTAGCTTGTGAGGAACAAAGGTCTGGGGTGGAAACGGACCTATTGAGTTTACCATTCTCCCCCATACCGAAACTGAAGATGGATACGAGTGATGTGATTCGTTCAATTTCCATCGTCGATGACGACGTGGTGGTCGTCGACGTTGACGGAGAAGACGTCGATGCTGTTGCTTCCTGACTTTCGATTTCCTTGGCGACCGTATCAGAGAGCAACGTGGCGTCATCTAGGAACACCGAATCGTCGCCTTCTTCGGTACACCTACGCTTAGGAAGAATGGATTGTACAGCCTCCTCGGTCTCCCATTCGGTGACCGCTCGTCGCCTCTTCAAGCAGTTGCTGCGCTCCTTGAGGACGCTCGGCGTCTTGTCCAAGTCTAGGTAAGTCAACTCGCCGGCGGTGTGGTACGTCGGTGGTTGATTCTCCTTGTCCTGACCACACTTCGCGCAGCCCGGCTGCAGGAAATCCAGGCTGGAGGTGTCCGGTTCTTCGGGCGCCGTCATCGGCGCGACCCCGGCTTCCTCTGCAGTTAAACCCACTAACTCCTCCTGTACCTCTCGCTGAGGTACCACCGGTGCTGCCTGATAGTGCACCATGTTATAAGCCTCCTCCATAAATATGTACCGAGCTTTTTGCAAAACCGTAGCCACTAATAAATTCTTGTGTAAACTGACACCACCTCGGTGGGTCCGCGATTGGGCGATCTTCGTCAAAGAGATTCCAATTAATCGTTGCGCTTCGCTGGCCATCTTCGTAGTAATAATATTATTATAGTAATCCACAGGTGAAAATATCGTTAGATCGTACGCACTTTACAACTTATGTGTCACCCAGCACGTTCGTTACTGAAATGCGCCGAAATCGCACTCCACATCCCTATATAGTTTCTCCGTGCGACGTCACAACCTACTTTCAACGTGTTTCAGACCAATCAACGTGCGTCCTTGCCGATCAGAAACGAACAGGCTCGGTAAACGATATGTGAGTATTCATTAAGGACGATTTTCTGTTAATTTGTTTTATTATTCTCGACTTTATACGTTCCTACAATAATGTTTAATAAAGCGGAAGTTGATGTCACGAAACAAAATAAGAATAAAATCCATCTTACGTACGTAAGCAAATATATACATATACACATATATCTGTAACAAGTAACAAGAACAGACCGATTTTAACGATATAATAAATACAAAACCTGTAATAATTCATTCTACGTACTTGACGCAATTATATTATTCTATATTACTTCTTCTATTACTCAAAACATAAAACAGTAACCATAATTATCACAAACATTGCACAATATAATGCTAACCTTTAAAAATTGCAATACATCTTTAATTATTATCTATTTATCCTTTTTTTATATTATATATATACTAAAACGTTAGACAACCAAACGTACACATATGTATTTATAACATACGTTTTTCATTTTTACGGGTAGTCTCTCCAATTACCATTAATAAAACAATCAAGGACTAAATTTGTATTAAGAGCTAGGTTTTTATGATTTTGGTTCGATTTAATGAAATCGCACAGAAAACATTTAATATTAAAATAACTAAAAAAATAATAAAGCAACATAAATTTATTAATAAATACATTTATTTATTTATTTAAATGTTAATGTAATACTATTGTGTAAATGAAATGTGATTTATAATTCGTCATGGGTGCTGCTCTTTTCAATAGGATAAGCCCAAAAGCTAGAAGCGAACCCTTTCGCATCTCTTTCACGTTTAACAAATGCGCTGTAAGATGATATGCAATTTCCAACGAAGTGATTGGATTTCGCTAATATAGCTAGGTCAACGTGCGGTGTAGCGTTGTCGTATTTGTACGCTTTGACTTTCATCCTTTGCAGTCCGAGATTCAAGTCTTCAATCATATGACTACTATCAGAAGCAACAAATATTGCTCGAATTGGTCCTTTGTTTGGTGCATTATTGTAGCTTTTAATAATTCGTTTCAATTGTCGAATTATCGTTTCCTTGCTGGGCATGCACATGTCCATGGTAGCTTTACCACGCTCGTTTCTGTAGCCCAAACACTGTGGGGCTGCAAATAGATTAGGGCTGTCTGGAATGTGTTTGCACGCTCTGCCCCAGTCCACGCCATTCCTCAAATGAATACCAATGAAAGCCCCTTGAGGCAGATTCCTCTTTATGAAATTATTTGCAAGATTTTCTATATGATCAGACCATTGCAGGTACTTGTGCAATTCTCTGTTTTCCAACTGGACAGGAAAACTTGCTGGTGCTCCACTGAATGCAAGAACTGGCCATTTTGCTGGTGGGTAACTGAGTTGCCATTTCTTAGCTATGTCCTGATGGTATGTGTCATAATGTAGAGGTCCATAGAATTCAGACCCAACAAAATCAATATTGAAAGTATCCCAAAATGGCCCAAATGGATTTCCATCTTTAGCATTGCAATTACCAGAATCTCCTAAAACAATGAAACAATGTATTCCAAATTATTGATGTACACCAATTTACCTCTGCTCATATAACAAAATGAAATACGTTGGTCTTTGGGCCATTCGATTGGTGCTATGGTTTTCATAAATACTTCCATTGTAATCACTTTATGATACACTTTGAGAGGTTCCACTTTAAAATAGGTATCAAAGGGAACTTGTATGGACTTTGATTGGCCATACCGGTATTCAACCCAAGGTGGAAGAACAAGTGTACGATTTAGTCCATGTGCAAAACCTAATGCACCCAAAAAATGGTCTCCTTGATTACCAAATCTTCCTACAATTAAATATGTATTTATATATATTAGCGATGAAGACTTTATAATAAATATCACTTTACCCATGCATGGACAATATAAAATATAACCCAACGGATCAATTTCTACACATGTTGCAACAGACACAAACAATACTAGTGTTAATAAATAAAACATCATCGTTCACTTGCAGTAAACGCCGGTAACTAAGTGGTATATAAATAAGTTTAAATAATTTTCCAAACATAACACAAACCGGTGTATTATTGATCTACAACATTGGCAAGACTGAAAGTCCAATACACTAATTAACCCAACTTCAGTCGCAACCTTCTGTCATCGAAAAAAAGGACAATTTCGTAGAAAAAAATGTCGAGCACAAAATTCTTGTGCCGTTTACCAAGAAAAGTAATATTTCAAAGTTTATCTTTGAGGACATGCACTCCAGCTGTTAGAAATTTTGCTGACTGGGTTCCGAAAGAAGAAGTTACTCATACAGGCCAGGTGATTTCATTTATTTCAACCTTAACCCAACCTGTTTCATAACAGCAACTATGATGTATTTAATAATACAAATGTATATGTTATTCCTCAGAAATGGGAGTCTGATGACTACAGACTGGCTAGGTTCATTGATAAACCAAAGCATGTAAATCCAAACTTTGCAATTGATTTAATTGCTGAAGTTCCACCAAAACCTTGCAAGGAACGTGTTGTTTCGTGTGATGGTGGTGGTGGTCCAATTGGACATCCAAAAGTATACATCAATTTGGTAATGATTTAACAGTTTATCATACCACTAATCATTAAGTTACTTTATTACTTTTTTAGGACAAGCCTGGTAACCATGCATGTGGCTATTGTGGATTAAGATTTGTCAAAGAAGATGCCCATTAAAAATATCATGAACTTAGTTGATTTATGTACAGTTAACAAATAAAATAATATATGTATTATATGATATGATTCATTTAAATTTAAGCACACTTGACTTCCTAAATAGTTATCATTTTCAATTTTTTACAAGTATCCTACTATTGATAATAAAAAAATAAAGAAATTATTAATTTATAATATCTTCTTACATTCATTGAATCAATGAATGATGTTCGATATCTTAGTAATCATACATTCTTAAAATACAAACGGATCAATACAAGAGTGCCCTCTACAGGCGTACTTGGTAAATGCTTCTTAATTACTTGAAGGTTGGTCATATTGATTTTTTGGTGAGAGGCCGCATAGAAACGTAGGGAGGGAAAAACAAGCGCCATTTTTATGCCGCCATTTCCAGTGTTTGCATCGTGTTTTCATACAGTTCCCGAATTCCGTAAGTACAACTTAAAATATTTTAAGAATCATCGAACTTTATACATTGACTTGTTTCCTTTTTATATAAGTACTTAAATTATTATATGAATTGAATATTATTTTTTGTTATAAATGTTTTATTGAGAAAATAAACCTTGTTAGTACAGGTGACGCTCTTTGCTGACGCCTAAATTTGCTTATGAAATTGTAACGGTTTTTCTCTAAAAAAACATAATACTCATTTCATTAGTAAATAATTTTAAATTATCAAAAGTACTTATTGATTTTAGTAAAAAAAAAATGCTGTCTGTTATGTAATACATAATTAACATAATTATTATTTACAGATAAACAAAATGGCAGACGCTGATGATCTTTTAGATTATGAAGATGAAGAGCAGACTGAGCAGACAGTAAATGAGACCACTGGAACAGTTGATCAAAAGAAAGGAGTTAAAGGCACATATGTATCAATACACAGTTCAGGTTTTCGTGATTTCCTACTGAAACCTGAAATTTTGAGAGCAATTGTTGATTGTGGTTTTGAGCATCCTTCAGAAGGTATTTATATTTGTTTTTCATTTCATTACGATTAAATATTAAAAACTATTATTATGATGATAAAATATGTAGATAGGGAAATCTGATATCTATTTGATGCATAAATTGGGAATAACTGATTTTTTTCAATTTTGCTATATAATTATTTATTTACAAAAAGCACGTGTTTTATATCGAATTGTTTTTAATTTACAGTACAACATGAATGTATTCCACAAGCAGTATTGGGCATGGACATCTTATGCCAAGCAAAATCTGGTATGGGAAAGACAGCTGTCTTTGTACTTGCCACTTTGCAACAACTCGAACCCACAGAAAATGTTGTATATGTTTTGGTAATGTGTCACACTCGTGAACTTGCATTCCAAATCAGCAAAGAGTATGAGAGGTTCAGTAAATACATGTCGTCCATCAAAGTTGGTGTATTTTTTGGTGGATTACCAATTCAAAAAGATGAGGATGTCTTGAAAAGCAATTGCCCACATATTGTTGTTGGCACTCCTGGCAGAATATTGGCTCTCGTCCGATCAAAGAAACTCAACCTTAAACATCTAAAACATTTTATTTTGGATGAATGTGATAAAATGTTGGAGTTACTAGGTAAATATATATTCTAATCATTGAAAGTTATAATATTCAAAAGAAAATAATCAAAATGATGACTATTATAGATAGGGACAATTGATAAATAATGAAATAATCCATCTATCCTGATAACATTTGAAATAATCATTGAATTAAATTTTATTGCTTAAAATTGTATGATTTATAAGTATTTATTTTTGTTTTACAGATATGAGGAGAGATGTACAAGAAATTTATCGCAACACACCACATGGAAAACAAGTTATGATGTTTAGTGCAACATTAAGCAAAGACATCCGACCAGTCTGCAAAAAATTTATGCAAGATGTAATTGAATTTTTTACTACATTTGGGCGCTACATCAAATGGCATATTTGAAAGAAAGTTGATTATGGGAATTCATTTGGAATATGCTGCAATACTTAGAGCACTGTAGCCCAACGTGTAGGCAAATGGGTTGGGCCAGGGCTAAGAAGAGGAGGATCAAGAATAATGAAGATTATTCAAAGTGCGACTTGGGTTTCGCGTTCTATCGAATTAAACGGTTTTCTGGGCTGCGCTACAGTGCTTCAAAATTTACACGTCTCTCTACAAAACAAAGCAAAAAAACGATTATATTATGGGGGTTTATTTTGGAAATTTCTACATTTCACATTGGATTCTGTCCATTCGAGGGGAATTGTCTCAGAAGATAATTGACAACTCGTTCTTATGGGCGTACCAGCGATGTTTATCCACGTTACAACAGTAAAGACATATCAGGCTATCGGGTTTATTAAGTAATTATGTCATAAAATTAGCATTATCAACCATTGGATTCTTCGTTCAACTATTCATATATTTGATGAACACGTCATTGAATACATACGTATGTAATTATCATTTTAATTCTTTTTCTCTTTCAGCCGATGGAGGTATATGTAGATGATGAAGCCAAGTTAACGTTACATGGCTTGCAACAGCATTATGTTAAACTAAAGGAAAATGAAAAGAACAAAAAACTTTTTGAATTGTTGGATGTTCTTGAGTTTAATCAGGTATAATTTAATTCGTCCTATTCTAAATTAGAACATATTGACACACATTAAAATGATGAAATGAAAATCATGAATTACCATGAATGATATTTATCACGTACAATTGAACTTTCTCTCTGAAGAAAAATATTTAATTTATAATTTTTCAATAACTATTAGCAATATGAAATTAACTTCTTGAACCGTTATTTTTAGGTTGTTATTTTCGTAAAATCCGTTCAAAGATGTATGGCGTTAGCACAATTGCTGACTGAACAAAATTTCCCTGCCATTGGAATTCACCGAGGAATGAATCAAGAAGAGCGTTTATCCAGATACCAACAGTTCAAAGACTTCCAGAAACGTATATTGGTTGCAACGAATTTGTTTGGAAGAGGAATGGATATTGAAAGAGTTAATATTGTATTTAACTACGATATGCCAGAAGATTCGGACACATATTTGCATAGAGTTGCACGTGCCGGTCGTTTTGGAACGAAAGGTCTAGCTATAACATTCGTGTCAGAAGAAAGTGATGCGAAAATTTTGAACGAAGTACAAGACAGATTTGATGTGAATATTACAGAATTACCTGATGAAATTGACCTTAGTTCTTACAGTAAGTTTGATTTAAAAAGAAAAGTAGAAAGAACCATTAATAATAATAATTACTTTTTTGTTACAGTTGAAGGACGATAAGGAGAGAAAAGTGAACCTGAAAGATAGATTTAGTATTATCTTTTTAAATTTATTTTTATTTGTGAGTTAAGAATATTTGTATTGAGTGTCTGGAGTTTGTTTTTCCGAAATAATTTCTTAATTTATAAATAAAACATTTATAATATTTAAGTTGTTTAAATCCAATGTAATAGTATATAAGTACTAAATTTGTAATAAAAAAAAAAGTAAATACAAAACTAGTAATATAATTTTCTTCTCTTATAAATTCTTATACTTTCTACATATGTAGTATAACTTCCACAGAGTACTTTTAAATTGGTGCTTACAAGACACCAACCATAACTTATACCCCGTATTTAATTCTTAAATTCTTTTCTCTGTACAATTTAAGGGTACACACGAAAGTACAAAAATATACGTGTGTGCGTTTTAAGTGTTCTTTTGTTGGTAACAAAAATTAAATTGTCTTATTGGATCACTTATTTTACGCGCACTTGAGTGGACTTGAATCTCCCCCTCCCTGATTGGCAGATGATGGTCAAAACCTGTAGGGCCATCTGATGAATGTTTGTCAACAGAATTGCAGAAGTTCATAGTTTTTTTGGTAGTGAATATCAACTTGGATATAATAAAAGTAAGAGAGTTGTGTCCATATAATGTTGTGTCCTGAAGTCACAAATTTCAAAGCACCTGATTCAAATTTAAGGTTCGAACAAGGTGAATTTAACCAAAAACACACTGACACAATAAACCATTTCTATTATAACCATCTGGTAAAGTATAATTGATATTTGTATATTGTCTAAATCATATTAATTGTAAACATATTACATATAGGTGTCTGTGGTCTTGCCTGACAATTTAAAAGTTCCTGAATATTTGGTAGACACTTTAAAATTGAACTGTGAATATTATAAAGTAAATAACCTCAAACTTGAGCAGATTGTAAATAAACAGTTTGTTGATAATTTTGTAAAGCAAGGTAAGTTGCAATTGCTATATTATGGATGAATTAAGTGTTAATTATTATATATTTTTAGGAAATTTAATTGGCCTCAGTATCAATACAAGAATAGATTGTGACAATTGTGTGGCCATTACACCAAGTGGAAAATTAATATTGTCTTTAACCAAAGATACATATCAATCACTGGGACTCGAAGGGAAGGTTTCTCAGTTTGCTAAGAATAACAGGCTTAAATACAGTGAGTAGATTTATGTATTAGAATTTATAATAATTTAGTATATTTATGTAGATGCTTATTTTGCATTTTATTAGATGCATACATTATAAATAAGAGAAGGGTTCCCAGAGTTATAAATTGAATTTAAAAAACAAATATATACATTTTAGTGAATATCGCGAAATTTGGGGCTTTCTGGTAACCCTATGTACATAGTATTTAAGCTTAATAAGAATAGGTACATCTAGTAAAGAGTAATTACTTGCAATTGCATAAAGTAATTATTATTTTATATAGGTGTTCCTAAAGTTAGTTACATTTTTGTAGACGATGCCTCGTCACCGCGACGTACCTTCCTTAGAGAGTCTGAGTTTGGAGGCAGTAGGTGGATTTGTAGTAGCATTGACACCGCCAATCCTGGCGACAATAGATGTCTACTCCCAGCCGCAAGCCGCTCTCCAGAGCAGCATAGATTGGCTCAAAGAGCTTCTGGTGTCTCATATACCACTCTACTTGTTCGATAGTATGGCAGTGCAAGTTTTGAATGCCGTCAAAGAACTTATTGAACAAACAAAAAAGTCGTACTTTCCATATGTAAATATGTCTACATTTATGACGAAAATGAACGTGGTTGTGGGTTTGACTGAAGTTGTTCTGAACAAATATCTAAAGCAGATCAATTTTTCACTATGGCCAAAAATTATGCGTTACGTGTTATACAAGAATATGTATCAGTTGGAGGGATTGGAGGTGTTAAATTTGGGTTCCTGCATCGGTGGTTGGCGATCGAGCGAGTACGATAAATTTATAAAAGACGGCATCTCGCAAATGAAAAACTTACGATCGTTGTGCCTCTGTTTCGACTGCACTGATTCCATTTTACAAATCCTAGGAGAAAATTGCCCACATCTGCAATGCTTAGATGTGACATCATCAAGGTCCGTAACCGATCGTTCGATTCCTCATTTACTTAAGTGTCAACAGTTGCGCGAGCTCCAATTAAATCGTACTTCCATTAGCATCGAAGGTTTTGCTCACTTATTGTTAGGTTTAGAAAAGTTGCAGGATATTGGGCGATGCGACGAACTCGGAAGTATTATACAATACTTGGATGATAATTATGCACATTGCGAATCTCTGGGCTTGCGAAAAATCCATACTAGAGATGTAAATACTCAGTCGCTCAGATTATTAGTCAATTTATGTCCAAAAATCGAGCAAATTAGCTTATTCCACGATGAACGTTTCACAGATCTGACAGCCTTATCAACTCTTTACAATTTGAGAGATCTGAAGCTTCTCTCTTGTGATTTTTACTCGTATTATCTGAATAGCCTCTTGGAAATTCGCGGTGCGAATCTGACCAGTCTTCACTTGGAGCATGTCGAAGATATCGACTTAAATGCGTTGATATTCGTAAGCCAACATTGCCCTAGACTTAAGAATCTCGTGCTATATAATTGCGATGTAATTGATAAGATGACCGTCCACAATCGTTATTTGAAAGTAAAGCCGTTTCAATGTTTGGAGCGCATATTTTGGGTCGTCGATTGCGCGTTTTCCCATTTGGAATTCATCTTGTTGCATAGCTTCAATATCAAATATATACATTTGGGTTCTTCTACTGGAATTCTACACGAGTCTTTGGCTAACGTTATGGCTGTGAATCCGATGCGCGAACTGGAAGAGTTGAGAATTTTGTACAGCAACGACTTGAGCATGACAACGGTGAGAATGTTGTTGGACAGTTGTCCGAAGTTGAGAGTACTTTCGGAACTGGAAGGTTGGCAAGGTGTTTCTGTTGAAGAATTGGAGGATTTCAAGAAATATGTTGCTAGTCATAATTTAGATTTAAACATAAAACCTATACTATCTTACTGATATTTCTGTTATCCTAATCTCGATTAATAATTTATAATCCAATATAAAAGATTAATCCAGTTTAGGATATCCATATATTAAAAAGCTTTCTTCGAGCATATGTAGAACGTTTTCCATAGGTACTAGATCTAGTTTACTTTTCAGTCTACGTGATAATGAATATTAGTAATAACAAACAGGGTCACACAAAAAGTATGTATCATATGTCGCAAGTCAACCTAATCTTCCATGATCTTTTTTATTTTCTAATTGTGATGCAAACTTTTTGAAGGGCTAAATCATATATACATATAAAATAACTACATACAATGATATATCATATATTTTTTTATTAGATTATTTGTATTAGTACTGGTGTCAACTATATTATAAATATAGTTTAAGGAATGTTGTGATAAATGCAAATTATTTATTATAAATACAGCATATTGAAACCAATAATATTGGCTTAATGCATGCAATTGCAAATTACTAAATAATCGAGCTTTAACATTTAATCTGTGTGGAATTATAAATACGATACGTGTTTAACTAAGAGATAAATGTGATGGAATATGGAAACGGGAAACATTTTTTTGTTTTCATTTCAAGTACACTGTAAGTCATAAAGTCAAATCAGATTGTATTATGTAATAATAATATGAAAATAAAGAGGAAACACAATCGTTGCCAATTATTATGCCCTAAACCAAGCCTGACTAACTATTTTATAACCATGTATATATAATTAATGTACGGTGAGTTAATAAAATATGTAATTTAACTTCAACGTTTCTCATCGCATTTCATTTTCATTCAATTTAAAGTACGCTTTATTTGTTTCAGCTGTTACTATAAATTTGAACGAAGTAGGTTTGCAACAGCGCAAGAAATACTTTGATCGAGTCCAGGAATGTTTAAGCAATTTAGAAGAGTTCACTGTACTTTTGAATTGGTTACCACCGAGAGATGAGGTGTGTCCATCTTCCATTGCGAAATACCTTTCAGACTCGAATTACGATGTCGAATTGTGCACGCCTAGAGCATCCAAAAATACTCTGTACGAGCATGAAACGCCGAAAATCGACTTGAATACGTTCGATTTAAACGACGGATACGATTTTGTTGAATGGTTAGGAATGTTAACCTTGGAATGCGAATTCGAGGATAAAACTGATGGATTTTTATCCACTTATTCCGTGATGGAGCCGAAGGAGAATGTTGGACAATTTGTTGTTTTGGAATTTCGTGGATTTTATCATCCCGAACAAATTTTAAAATTTTATGAGAATTTGAGGTATGGATTCGATAATTGATGTAATTCAATTAAGTTGACTTTTTGATGAATATTGTTTTAGGAAATTCGTATGCGATGACGAAAACAAGAAGTGGGTATCGATGTACGTCCAAGGATTCTCAGATTCTGTGACGAATTGGAGGGAAAATGAAAATCACTTTTATACAAATAGCGATAATGGTTATATCATGATATTGAATCAAACAAAATATGTGATGTGCGTACAAAGCTGCAGCAATAAAATTTATAAACGTTAAATTGTTTATTATTAAGTATTCATTGTCTAACTCGAAAAAATAATATAATAGCATAAAAATAATGAAATTGTCCCAATCTTTTATTACTTCTTTTTCCTGAAAACTGATAATGTAATTGATTAAACGAAGTTTTTTGAGGAATGTTTAAAGCTATTGGTAATCTCCACATAATTCTTATAGTAATAATTCCAAACAATCGTATCTCATAAGTGGCTTATTAATTCATTTAATTGTCTAAGTCAGCTTTTTCCAAACTGTGAGGCGTGAACTAGTCTAAGGGGAGGCGCGAATATTAGTCACAGTAAGCAATTTTCCTAATATCTGCTAAAGTATAGATACATTCATGTGCTCTTATCCACATTGCTGTAATATGCGTTCAAAGTTAAAAAATTGAAATTAAAACGTTCGCAAAAACAGTGTTTTCACATTTCATTGATTTACTCGAAAACTATAATAGATAGAATGAATCCAGTATATGCATATGAAAGCTCAATG
>NW_017099900.1:712-6612 GCF_001412225.1 Nicrophorus vespilloides | reverse complement strand
AATTACAAATAATGAATGAATCAGATTTTTAAAGCTAAAACTTTAGAGAATAAAATGATATAACTTGATAATTGTGCCTCAATTAGTTTTCCTGCACTGATCAATCAAAATATATCAATTAATCACGTTTGTTTTTAAATCTTCTACTTTTTTTTCTCAAAACCTACTCAGACACAGACACAATGACCGATGAGTTCAAATCAATAAACATGTTTTTACTTGTATTAAAGAAATGAGTTTAATCGTTATTAACGAGCGCGCAATTATCTCTAGAGGAATCAACAACTTGTATACAGTTTCAATCAAAACACTGAACCTGAGACGACGTTTATATATAAATAAATATATAAAAAAACAACAAAAGGAAGGAGCTGAACTTTTATAAGAAGTGTTTTGTCTGGATGAGATCCTTTGTTCCAAGGCTCACTTTTGTTGCTCATTTTTTTCTTCTCTCTCTCCGCCATCCAAGACGTCTCATAAATTCTCATCCGGCTCCATTAAACACATTTCAGTTTTTGATATGGGTCGACACAACAAAACTCTTCACAAAAAAAAAACAACACTATATATATACATAGTTACGATGTTTGTCTGCACATAATCCAATGTTTTACACATAAATAAAATTAACACAACCATCGATTTCAATGAATATAAAAACTATTGCCAATAATACTATTATTATTAATAATTAATTCCTGATAAATGTAAATTATTTAGAGCGGAAATAGTTACGTTTCAATTTGTATAGTTTTGGCTACGAAACAAACGTATTGACCGTCACATTCACATTGAACATTTGCACGTAACACCAAAAAAAAAATAATCTAATAAAACTTTGTAACACTTTGATTTTTGTAATAAGCGTTGAGTTCAATCAGGACGAAAAGAAAACTGTTTTTTTTTTAGCAACACCGAAATTTGTATGCACTTCGCATTCCATTCTGCAAAAACGTTCTTGTATAGCAATAGAATAATGCATTTCGCAAGAAATTTCTAATTCTCCTCAACGTTTAATATATTTATTTAAATAAACTCGAAAACCATCTTTTCCTTTGCATAATTTCGCATTGAAATTTTCACTTTTCGTTGCAATTTCATTTTAAACACAACTTTAACATATTCTTTTTTTTGAATTGCATTATTTCACTTCTATTTGTCAAACTTTAAACAATTCACCAAATTATTACAGTCAATATTATTAGTCAAAATTATTTTCAATTTCGTCTTATTAATATAAATTTGCTTTAGGAATCTTTAAATCTTGACTAAATGAAATTATTCAGTATCAATTTCGTAATGTTTTTGAAATAAATTCACGCAATAATTGATTTGTAATTTGCACATAAACTTACATAATACTTAACAAATGTTGATATTCAATATTTCGTTTCAAATAAAAAAAAAAGTTCATAATCCTTGATTTTCTAGATAAACAACTCATTTTGCAAATCATTAGCTTGAGCAATGCATTTCCGTTTCGTCCATTAATTTTCACTGTTCTTTTTTAATTTAATTTTACGTGAAGCAAGTAAAAAAAAGTGTCTTTGGATTTTCATTAATATCTTCATAACTATATTAGTTATAACAATGTTTGAATATGAATACTAAACCTAAAAATATAGAGAATGAAATGAGTTAATTATCATAATTGTATCTTTTCCAAATTTAGTGCAATTAGCATTCAAATTTAACATTACTTTTTATGAAGCAAGTAAAAAAAAGTGTCTTTGAATTTTCATTAATATCTTCATAACTATATTAGTTATAACAATGTTTGAATATGAATATTAAACCTAAAAATATAGAGAATGAAATAAGTTTATTGTCATAATTGTGACATTATCACATTTCATGTAATAATCTCAGAAAGTTAACATTACTTTTCATGAAGCAAATAAAAAAGTGTCTTTGGATTTTTATTAATATCTTCATAACTATATCAGTTATAACAATGTTTGTATACAAATACTAAACCTAAAAATATAGAGAATTTGTCAAACTTTAAACAATTCAAAAGTAATTAACCAAATTATTACAGTCAATATTTTATACAAAATTTATATTTTAATAAAATTATTTTCAATTTCGTCTTATTAATATAGATTTGCTTTAAGAATCTTTAATTCAGTATCAATTTCGTAATATTTTTGAAATAAATTCACGCAATAATTGATTTGTAATTTGCACATAAACTTACATAATACTTAACAAATGTTAATATTCAATATTTCGTTTCAAATAAAAAAAAAACTTCATAATCCTTGATTTTCTAGATAAACAACTCATTTTGCAAATCATTATCTTGAGCAATGCATTTCCGTTTCGTCCATTAATTTTCAATGTTCTTTTTTAATTTAATTTTACGTGGGAAGTTCGTGACCCAAATTACAAAAACATTCAATTTATACACTTAATATTATAAACCGCAACCAAAAAGAACGAAAAACGAAAAAAAAACGTATACAGTGGAACCTCACTTAACGAAGTGATTCAAAAATACACAAGTTTTGAAAATGATGTAGCAGGCGCACAATCTGGGACTTCTCTTTTCCTCGTCTCTCGTTAAGCGAAACGTCGCTCGTTATACAAAAAAATTAATTAACAATTATTGAACGTTAATTAATGAAAACAAATAAATAAAAAAACTTATGTAATTAATAATCGTGTAATTATTTACCCGAAATGAGATTTTTTTTTGTTGTTGTTGTTTGTTTTCGGCATATGTTAGAAAGCAAACACGCGATTGCGTAACGTTCCGTTAAATTCCGATAGCGTCAAACAACAGCAAATCAAAGTTGGCTGGATCCCCGCATAACCTTGTGTCAACATGACGGATGGTGTTTCTTGGATAATTGGAGTACGGAAATACGACTTACCGCGCACATTTCGACGATGCTCATCTTGCAAACGCAAATAATTAACGCACAAACATCGAGTATAACTGGAAAATTACACCAGAAGCCGAAGAACTTTCAACATTTGCTCACTACGTTTTACACTGTTGACGTTTCGCTGACAACAACTTGATTATTATTTGTTCGTAACTTAGCAACAGTCAATAACTACAGTTTCTTGATCACATTTTTTTTTTAATTTAAAGGAATGAAACAAAATTGAAATGAAAAGCTGAAATATTCCGCAATTGTTTATTTACAAATTTTGAGCAATTATTATTTTATGTAATCTTGATTGATTAGTTTTAGATTTGTTATTAATATTGATAAATAATCACCGATTCGTTGCTTAACTTTTGTTTTATTTATAACGTCATGTTTATTTAGATAGTTGTTGTTATTAAATTGTTTGCATACCGATTGCATTTGTTTTGCTTGGATAAGATCCGGTGTGCATTGGAAACGCGTGCCGTTTGTTCTTAAGGAACAATGCGAGAGCGAGCGATTATTGTTACTTCAGAGTTGGTTTGTCCTTAGAGTTTTGCGCGCGCGAAATAATAATAAAAAAAAAGGATGCTGATGAAAAGGAACAAATAATTGTAATTAAAAAAGAAAATGAAATCGTGCACGCAATTACGAGCGTAACAAGAAGTGGATTCGAATCGTTCACGCAAATTAGAAAATTATCTAAGCGGAACACATACACACACATCGAGAGCCAATGTCGCGGCGGGAATCAGAATGGCACGAGAGTTCGGTTTAATTAGAAGAAGGTGAACAGAATACATCAACAAAGAGGTTTTTTTTTTGTTGACTCACTCTTGTGTTTGGCGATGTTGATGAGACTCTTCTCCATCTTCTGCTTCTTGGGCGACGTATCGCCGCCGTACATTCTTACGTGCTGCACCTATGCATTCGATTGGAAACTGGACGACGCTTCAGAGACTCCCATATTTCCATCATCGAATGTCTTATCTTATCTTGCGTTTTATCTATTGCGTGTGTGTTTTATCCTTCGCGCTTCTGCGTTGGATGGAGCGAAAGCTATTACTAATATTATTAATTTTCTTGTTTTTTTTTGTTGTTGTTGCACGTTTGATGCTAAAGCAATGACAAATTTTTTGGCAGTGGAGCAAGGATTCTTCGCTCCGCTGTACGGAAACCTCTAAGGACGCGAAATTGTTTCTGCTCAGCCACCTATTTTTATTTATTTATTATTTCAATTACAACATCAAGTCTACACGTCAAATGCATTGCAAACTATACTAATTGAAATCCAGTCAGTTTTTTACTCAATTATAAAAATTTAATTTTCGAAAGCCAATTCTTCGATACAAAGATAGTTAAACAATCGAATTGGTGACCAATATGTGTATAAATCTTTAACTATTGTTAATTTGTGTTGATTTTTGAACATTCCAAAAGATTATTGTTCCTACTTCCAAAGATCGGAGCGATTTCTGAAGGACCTACGATTTCTAAATTTAGAAAATGACTCGACAAAACGATACGTCTGTGCGTTTATTACCAATATGTGTAAATCCATCAAAGTTTCAATATAATTTGTTAATTAGATGTGATTTTTTTCTTTTCTATATGGAAAAATTACAATGAGTAATGAAAATTTGAAGACTTTCTTGTAAATTTTGTTAATTTTGTAGATTTTTGTAAATTTTGTAGATTTTATTTGAAATTATACTTTATAATTAAACAAAATTAAAAATAAAAACAGTTAAATTTTGTAAGATTTTGATCCAAAATTTTATCCAAATATTATTATATAATTGAAGAAACTTCGCAAGAAACTTAAATTTAATGGAAATCGTATTTGTTAATGTTAATGTCTTGTTACAAAGTTTATTTTAAATTAGAGAAAATTAAGTATTTTTTTTTGTAAATTTTCATTTTTTTTATTGTAAAATGATTGAAGAAATCTAACTAAATATAATAAGTAATCAATTTGTTGGAGATATACTATAAATTTTAATATTTTCTGCATAGATTTTTCACAAATTTGATTGAAATTAAGAAAATTTGCAAATAAAATTAAAAAGTGATTAGATTTTAGTAAAATTTTCTATAAGAAATATAAAATCGATTTCCGAAAGATCACAGAAATTGAATAATGTAATGACAATTTTTTTGGTAGTGGAGCAAGGATTCTTCGCTCCGCTGTACGGAAACCTCTAAGGACGCGAAATTGTTTCTGCTCAGCCACCTATTTTTATTTATTTATTATTTCAATTACAACATCAAGTCTACACGTCAAATGTATTGCGAATTACACTAATTGAAATCCAGTCAGTTTTTACTCAATTATACAAAAATTCTTTTGGAAAGACAATTCTTCAATACATGATAGTTAAGCAATCGAATTGGTGACATACAATAAGTGTATAAAGCAATAAAATTAAAAAGTGATTAGATTTTAGTAAAATTTTCTATAAGAAATATAAAATCGATTTCCGAAAGTATTTATCTTTAAGAGAATAAAACTATTGTTAATTAGATATGATTTTTTTTATTCTTTTGTACATGGAAAAATTACAATGATTAATGAAAATTTGAAGACTTTCTTGTAAATTTTGTTAATTTTGTAGATTTTGTTTGAAATTATACTTTATAATTAAACAAAAATAAAAACAGTTAAATTTTGTAAGATTTTGATTCAAATTTTTATCCAAATGTTATTAAATTAATGATGGAACTTCTCAAGAAACTTAAATTTAATGGAAATTGTATAGTTAAATAAAATCGTCTTTGTTAATGTAAATTTCTTGTTACAAAGTTTATTTTAAATTAGAAAGAAATATCAATAATGTTAAGAAATGATCAAATTTAGTTAAATTAAAAAAAAATATAATTCAAACTATTTATGCTTATGTAAGAAATTACCTTAATTATTATGATAAATCTAATTTCTTAAAGTTTTAATTTTGTGAAAATTAACATAATTCATAAGATTAGCGTTTGATTCAAAAAAAAGTTAAGTAAATAAAGTAA
>NW_017099900.1:0-692 GCF_001412225.1 Nicrophorus vespilloides | reverse complement strand
AAAGTAAAAGAGAAAAAACGAAATCGGTTTTAACAAATTTTGTTTTTTTTTTAATTTATTATATAATTTTTTTATAAATTGAGTAATTAATTGAAAAATTAAATAAATTAGTTGTAAGAAGTATCAATAATGTTAAGAAATGATCAAATTTACCAGGATTTTATTGACATTTCTTAAATTTTTAGTTTAGTAAAATAAAATCAGTTTTGAAAATTTTCGATTTTTTTATAATTTTTTAAATATTTTCTTGATAAATTAAGCAATTAATTAATAAATCTATTAAATCAATTGCAGGAAATATCAATAATATTAAGAAATTATCAATTTTCCCAGGATTTTATTGAAATTTCTTAAAATTTTAATTTAGTAAAATTTTGATTTTTTCTAATTTTTTCTTGATAAATTAAGTAATTAAATGGAAAATCATATAAATTTGTTAAAAGAAATATCAAAAATATTAAGAAATTTCTTAAATTTTTAATTTAGTAAAATAAAAAAATAAACTAAATTAATACAATTTATGTTTATGTAAGAAATTATCTTAATTATTGTGATAAATCTAATTTCTTAAGGTTTTAATTTTGTGAAAATTAACATAATTCATAAGATTAGCGTTTGATTCAAAAAAAGTTAAGTAAATAAAGTAAAAGAGAAAAAACGAAATCGGTTTTAACAAATTTTGTTTTTTTTTT
>NW_017099899.1:0-34060 GCF_001412225.1 Nicrophorus vespilloides | reverse complement strand
AAAAAAAAAAAAAAAAAAATATAATTGCAATAATAATTTGCTGTAAATGAAAAATACAAATGTATTGTGTCCAACCATTATTATAATTTATAAACACACTATGTACGCTTTTTTTCATATAAACAAATATTAAAAGTATAAAGAGACTTCCACCAAGTCCCCGAATTGATTGATACAAGTAATATAAACAAATATAAACTCACTTCACCGTGTGTAAACAGTTTCTAGTGTTAGTGGTCATTCTAGTTGCATCTTAGTGTTGTTTGTGATCACAAAATTTCCAAACTTGTGTTCAGACATGTTATTTGTGTTTTTCTTTTGTGCAAAATTTAATAACACTTGCATATCTCCGAATAAAAAGTCAAAGAATAAAAATAACCATAGAAATGAAAAATCAATTATAATCGAGACCAAGTTATACTTTTTTTTCCGGCAAGGAACGCATTATCGTAATTTACATTAGTTTATATGGGAAAACGTGTTTTACTATACGATTATTTTACTATACGAGTAAAAATCCGGAAATTTTGGAACGGATTAAACTCGTTTAGCTAGATTCCACTGTATTACAAACATTATATAATTCAATTTTTTATTTACATTATGAGAAATCGTTTATTCTGTAATTTTATCTAACAAACATAATGTGAACATAGTGAATATTGAAAATTAATTTCTTATTTTGTTATAATATTACAACATAATACACAAAAATAATAAATTATTTCTTTAAATAATATATATTGGTTCAATATCGCTATGTGACAATTGATCTTTAAAATTTATTGTAAAATAAATGATGTTATCAAAATAATAGTTAATAATTATTAATATTCATTTAAATTACAGTGAATCCATTTTTTGTGCCGGAAATATTCCAAAATTTCATAAATTCTTACATATAATAAATAACTTTGTACAATACATTAGAGAAACTTTTTTTATTTACGAAATACATGAGAAAGTGCATCCAAATAAAATAAATAATTAAATTACACATGGAAACATTTAAAAAACATTTAATTTCTCATTGTACATATGGAGAAATTGCACATATATAATTCACTGCTACTCGTGTTAATCCAAAACGCGCATCTTCTTGTGATAAATTGGTTCAAAATCGACTAACAGAATCGTTTGAGCAGGTTGTACATATGCACACTGATTGAAAACATTACAATGGTGCTAAAGCCGAATTAATATACTGCATAAAAAAGGACCGCACTAAAACATGTTGTACTGTATTTAAGAAATACATAAACATTGATTGTTTATATAACAAAATATGTCATAAAATACTTAATGCGACTGATTGGATTATACAATAATTAATAATAAAGTAAACAATTTCACAACAAATATTGAATATTATATTTTGATGATTTATCCTAGGCAACCATCTTGTCTGATTAAATTTGAAATTATATTATAATACAAGTTTATGAAAGTAAAGCAACATGTGTCGCGGATTTTAATTAATTTGGTGACCAATTCCAGAGTATAGTTTATCAATCACACTATTTGCATATAAACAATTTTATACAAAAGTGAAGAATTTTTCTAAATATTAATTGTTACTCAAATATTTTTGTAGAAATTATAGAAATTGTTTTTTTTTTGTCTATTTGATACTATTCATATTTTGACTAAATAAAAATATTACTTAATAATGGGTACAGAATGGGACTTTTCTTAAATCAGCTTGGGTACTTAAGTAAATGGTTTTAAATGTATGTATGTAAAATAATATTGAAGAAGGATATACAATATGAGTTGTTTAATATAAATTAAATTTATTCTTAATCATTAAGTTTTAGATTTAATTAAAATTTATTAATAGGTAGACAAAAAAAAACTGGATTTGTTTAAATAATTTGTAATATATTATCTAAGACTCTATATAAATCTCATTCATGTTATTTAATATACATTTATAATACATTGTAGGAACTTTGTTGTTTTGGAAATCAGATACTATTTGCGTTCACTATTTAATCACCAAATTTGTAAAAGAACTGTTTCAATCATCAGAAATTACTTTGAAGAAGTCGAAATAGTACAGATTTACTGATCACAGAGTGTGACTCCGTCACCGACGCAACTTGCGTAAGCCATGATATGAGGAATAGCGTTCTGTTCGATGACGCCGCGGTAAAGATGAGCCCAGGGTCCGGTTGCGAAGATACCAACATCATCTCCACCGTGAGTTTCGGAACTCAACGGAGCCAAAGATGGAAATTTGTATTCTTTGTCCTCTGTAAATAAAAGAAGAAATTAATTGAAATAATTCGAAGAAGTAGTTTAAATCGCATTACGCATGTTATCTTCAGAGATATTGTGACGTTTGCCATCTTCTTCCTTCCTGTATCCTGGACCATTGGCATAGCTGAGAGTGGAATAGGGCAATTGGTCGTCGGCAATGCCGGAGATACCCAAAATGTCGTTTCCTCTTGTTGGGTAACCGTTTACGGACATGGTGTGAGCGTGATCGGAAGTGACAACAATAAGAGTGTCCTCGCTGTTGGTGAGTTCCTTGGCTCTGCGGATGGCGTCCGAGAAGGCCACGGTTTCGTCCAAAGCCTTATGGGCCTTGGTATCATGATGGGCGTGATCGATCCTACCGCCTTCAACGAACAGGAAGAATCCGTCATCGCCCTTCTGCAGAATCTTGATGGCTGCTTCGGTCATCTCGGCCAAGCTTGGGTCATCCTTGGTGCGGTCCATATCGTAATTACAATGTGAGCTTTCGAACAGTCCCAAAACGTAGTCGGTTTCCTCTGGAAGGTTCAGAAGATCATCGCGCTTCCAAACGTACTCGGCGTTTACTCCGGACTTCTGCTCCAACCAATCTTCGATCAAATTCACACCGTCGCTACGTTTTCCCTTTTGTCCTTCCTCATCCACGATTGTCTTCGGCAAGAATTTACCACGACCACCTCCCAAGATGACGTTCAAGTTCTTTCCGGTCTCTCCGTTGACTAATTGGTAGGCGATATCGTTGCACTCCTTGGGGTCGTCTCCGAGGATCTTAACATCAGTATCGCATTCCCATTCACGATCGGCAACGCTTGCATAAACACCTGAAGACATCAATCATTGAAAACTTTATACATCTGTTATATTGTTAATGCATACCTGAAGGAGAAGCGTGAGTTACCCTGGTAGTGGTAACTAAACCGGTGCGTTTGTTCTTCAACTGAGACCACCTGCCGATGGAGGTGACATGGGTGGATTCGTTCTTGGATGGTTCGCATTCGCTGTATGGAACACTTCCGGTAACACCGATGGTTCCCATGTTGGCCTTAATTCCGCACAAGTAAGCAGTGGCGGAGCAAGCGGAATCTGCAACCTGGGTGTCAACGCAGTAGGTCTTGGAAAGCCCAGTGTACGGGAATTCCTCGAAAGACAAATAGTTCTCTTCGCCGGTTTGTCCCTTCTTCTGACCTTCGTAGGCGCGGGCAGCAGCCAACGTTGGGATGGACATGCCGTCTCCAAGGAAGAGGATTACATTCTTCGCACGATCTAAGGAATATATGAACATTAATCACGCGAAAAAATGACACAAATTATGCGTTGTATTACTGGTGTTTTCCTTGGTCTGCAATTTATCATTTAAAATGAGCTGAGCCTTCTTTCTCCAAAATTCGGCGGTGTTTTCTTCGTCAGGTGAGACTCCCGGGATTTTCCTCTTGATCCTCCTCACCTCGTGCATACTTTCATCACCATCTACACAATACAAATATAATTAAGGAAAACAACAATTAAAACATATCAACATCTTGTAAATATTATTTTCCATTGTTTGCTATTTTCATAGACCGCAAAGTGACGAAAGGTCATAGCTTGGAGGCAAGAAGTTGCATTATTCATAATATATTATAAATATATTAATAATACAACACTATAAAAGATAACATATCCAATCCGAGTCTTTTTTTTATTATTTTATATTTTCATTTCATCATCTTCTAGAAATTAAACTGTAATTAAAATAAATGTATGTCTAATTTCTGGTTTATTCCCGTCTTATTAGCAATTTATTTTCCATTAAATTTCAAATGAAATATTAAGAAATTTAATTTATTTTTTAACCTTGCACATATATTGCAACACAGACATGTAAAGAATCGTAGGTACATTGCGAAACACCTCTATTGCTTTGTTTTTCTTTACTGTAGTGCGGTAGACATAGAGCAAATACAATGGTTTCTCGACTTTGTTAAAATGTTATTGAACTTTCGCTGATCTTAAAGCACTTTATATTTATTGCATCAAAACCGTAGATTTTGAAACAATATTTAATCTATAAATAAATTTATAATATTCAAGTGATACAGCAGTATTTTATTTCCTGTAACTTTATCTAATAATATTTCTTGATTGCGAAATCTCAAACCAAGTTTGATTTTTTGATAAATTTGATAACTGTCTGTTGTTTTCTGATCTAAGTTTATTGTAATAAGCAATAATTAAAGTTAATAGATTAATACTTTAAGTTCTTTTTACATGCAATATCTCCCATAATCTGTCTTCGATTAGTGAAAATTTCAAAAACAAACTAAATTTTTATTGTGCAAAATAAAAATAAATTCTAAAAAACTAGTAGACAAAATTATTCGTTTATACATAAATAATTGTATAGTTTTTCTTTCTAGTTATATAGTCATAGTTCCTCGATTAGTTCGGTTTCAAACTGAACAGATTATCCGCACTATGTGAGGTATTGTTATGTTCATAATCGACAATCATAATTAAATTAAATGCATGCTCCAATTTGAACTGTAACTAATATCACGTAAAACAATTAATTAGATTTGTATCTTTTATCAGTAATATTTTGTATCTATTTGAAGAGGGTTCGATATGGCACATTCAAATTGCAAATAATCGTATCTCATTGAAATCTGAATACAAAATCTTAAAAGATTTATCTCAACAATTAAAGTAATAAATTAATTACTTCAAACAATCACATAAATAATTATCGATAACGTATAAAAATATAAACTATACAAATTAACCTCGTGTTATCAATAACAGTTATTGTAATTAATGTTTAATTATAACTTTTCATATTTTAATAATATATTAGTCTTTATTTTTGCATTGATGACTCACAAGTGCAATTATCATTTAATGTAATTAACGACCTAGAAGGTAAGGTCAGGGAAATTAATTGCTAATTATATAAAGAGGAAGAAAATTAAATGTTACATGATCAATTATAAATGAATATAATGAGTAAAACGTAAATGTTATACTTTATAACTGATATTGGTATAATGAATATTTATGAGGATTGATAAGAACAGTAGGAAATAATGGGGAAAATTAAAGTTACGAGTTTTTCCTTATTGTTATACCCCATAAAATTAATTTGTTGTACATTCGCGTTTCGTTAACTGAACGCTTGTTAAATAGTTGTAAAGATAATGCAAGTTTTGCGCAATAAACTGTTTAGTTTCGGACACGAGATATGGAATATGCAAAACCACGTACTGAGAAAAAAAAGAAAAATATGTAGTTATACAATTTCCCAAATCGCCCGAAAGCTAAACGTATTTACTGGAAAACGGTGATCATACTAATCGTTTTATTTATGCCAAGAACATGAAATATGCATGACTTTGATTGTATTAGATTACATAATTTTGTTTTACGATGCAATAAAATATTCAAATTTATTCAGTTGTTGATAGGTGTAATAAGGTTTATGATTATGATTGCATATTTAAATGATTGACTGTACGTAATTGAATTGGTGATAACAACAAAGTTTATATCAAAAATTTAAATAAATTATTGGTTTATCATAATTGTGAAAAAATTGTGTAAATATTCTAAAAAGTAAGATTCTTCAGAAAAACGTCTGGTTTGGATCAAATCACATTTAGTAACCTCATGAAGAAGAAAACAACGTGCATTTTAGACTTTGATACTTTTCTATTACTGTAAAGCCAATATTTCCACTAAAGCAAGAATAAAGATATATTCTGCTTACGGAGAAGTTGCTTTAGCTAAATGAACTTTAGGAACATAATTCTCTAAATTTGGAGCTGATGATTTCAGCCTTAAAGTTCTGCTAGTAATAATGATGAAGACACTTATCGAGAATAAGCCGCACTATACGAAACGTGAATTAGCAGAGTTATTAATAATATCAAAAACAACTGTCGACGAACGTTTATGAAGCTTATATGAAGTTATAGAAGTTTTGCATAATTTAACGGACAAAAATCACGACAATATCAGCCCTTATATTTATTTTACAACTCAACAAAAATTGTTGGAGTCGGACAGTTTTATTTGTCCACCCGTAGTATTCACCAGACAATGTACTTTTGAATTTCTACAAATTTGGGCAAATTTCCATTAACTGCAAGAACGATTGTTTTTTAGTCGATATAAAAAACCAACTGAAGCAGTTTGTTTGAAAAAAAACTAATAAATTTAAGTTGTGTGAAAGATGAAAAAAGGTTTATAGATCAAAAAATGGTACATACATAAAATGTATATATCTTTATATAAAAGTGTTGACTTTTAATTTTCGTGAAAAATCGGCACGAACTTTTCGGACAATACAATACTTAGTAGAGTTATCACATTAAAATGTACGTAACACAATTAATAAACATATTTGTATACAATTTAATTAAAAAATATACTAATTTCTTTGATGAAAATTTAATATAAGTAATTTGATGAATTTATTGATGAATTTTAGGATGCAATATCTGATCTTTAGATCCATTCGTACAATAACCTTCGTTAAACGGTAATTCCTTTCAACCGGTTTTTCATTTCTTATGTAAGATTACAAAGTACGAAGTAGGTTTTGCACAGATGTCGATAAAAAGAAATATATGTAACCCACTGACATACAAAGTCAACGTTCTTCCCAAAAATCTATAAAAAGAAATTGCGAGTCTACAATCCATTATATAATGGCAAGATGTAATTGAAATGTTGGATCATCAATCACGATGATTGTAATTATTTTATTTTGAGTTCTTTATGTCGTCCTTGTCTCGAGGTTTACCTTTGATCAAATCGGAGGACATGACCTGCGGTCTGCGCTTATAAATATTTATCCATTATTGTGTGCAAGAAGTTAAAGAAGTACAACAAGAAACGGCAAAGAAAAAATAACAAACAAATCGGAACGGAATGGAACGTTTGACCCGAAACGTGCTCGCAATGCACAAAACTATGCAGTCGGATAACGCGTAAGTATCGCATTTGCATGTTGATTTTCCACAATTTTTACGTATACACACAAACACATAACAAATAATCTGCAATAATATAAAGGCAGGTGTGATTTGTTATTCACTGTTTATAATCGCTTAGGAAAAAGGAATCCAATTAATAATAATAATATACGATAATTCGAGTTACAGGTGAAACCTATTGTTAAAATGTCATTAGATTCTTTACAGTTGCCGCAAATTAAGTTCTTGCGTAACACGAAAGATTCTATTTAGAAAGATGATCAAATATGGAAATTATCTAAATTTTTTGTGTGTGTGTGTAATTATAATTCAATTTGTTTATTTTATTGCAAGTATAATTGAAATTTATTATAATTGTTCATTAGATATTAAAACGATTATTTTATCATTAACCACAAGTAATAGATCCAAATCTATCTAAAAATTCTATATAAACTAAAATCATTGTTTTTTTTTTATTTCAACGTAAATAAGTAATTACTTTTTGGTGTTCTTAGAACTTCAATTACTTTAGAATAAACGCTTTAACTGTAATTACATAACCTGTTCGATGGTTATTAGTATGCTTTCGACTAGTAATTATATTAGACTAAATTTCTTTTTTTTGTCGTTATTATTTAGCTAGCTAGTTTTTCTGAAACGTCACACGTTTCTTTAGACTTTTCTAACTGTTATGATTTCTACACTAATCTCTATGTTCAACATAAATGAAAGAATACCATTTGGATTTTTAGATATTTATAATTAATAATCTTCTTACAAAATCATATCAATAAATGCATATTTCGTACATAAATTAAATGTATAATTATTGAAATTTACTGTAATGATTTTCAGACTCATTTCTTTATTAAGCATGTGTATTGTACGGTAAAATTTGTTTATTGAATGATTAATTAATTAATTTATACTTTATTATCAAATTAAACATATTTTCTACAAATTTAAAATTTAATACAGATTCAATATAATGTTCAAAAACTTTTATTAGTAAATGTATTAAAACCATTAACCATTCAATACATATTCAAATATAAAATGATAACATTTTATTAATTATTTAAATTTATTGATTTTTACTTTATTATGGAGTAAAGTACAGGTATTCCCCGACTTACGAACTCACGGACTTACGAACAAAATTCTAAAAGCTGTAACTTGTAACAAGGAGATATAGAGTGATAAAAAAGTTAACTGTCCCAACAAAAATTGTTAATTTTTTTAATAATTTATAATATTTTTGGAAGATGTACTATATGTATTGTTGTATTTGTTTCTTTTGTCGTAAGTATTTTGATTATTTTAATCTATTTTTAAAAATTATGCAGTCAGTAATACGGAATTTAAGATATATAAAAGTAAAAACCATGATAAAATTCCCCCGACTTACTAACAAATTCGATTTACAAACAACCCTTTGGAACGGAATTAGATCGTAAGTCGAGGGAACCTCTATAGATACAAAAGGCGGTTGATTTTTTTGATATGTTATAATATCTCAATAATTGGAAAAAATATCTTGAAAGTTGTAAATAAATGTATTGAAATTAATGATTATGTAAAAAAATGTAAGGTGATACAATTAATTTTTCATAAAGATATTTTACAAAATGTGATACTTTGTAATTCAAATTGAATATACAGTAATCACTATAAATAAACAATGGTACATTGATTAGAATGAATAAATTAAAAACAAGTTGGGCAACTATTTAATTGTAAGCAAATATTGATAATTATCTATTTGACAATGAAATGTTACTTATTTTTTTTATTAATTTGAGTAAATTATACATCTTGGCAAATAAAAGTGATTAACAATCGATTATAAATAATGAAATAGGATTTCGAAATAATCACTGATAATAAATTAATAAGATTTAATTTCGTACACGTCTCATGATCAAAGAAGAAACTTGTTTTTTTTTGGCGAAAATGTATGTATTATATATCAGAATTCTTCTGAATTTAATAAGTGATTGAATAATATAGAAATGTATCTATATATAATAGTAAATAAAAGTGATTTGAAAGAATAAAATCAATTATTATAAATGAAACTAAAGAATTTAAGAATGTTACTAAAAAAATATTTCAAACAACTTCTTTTGTCATATTATAAATATATATATTTTTCTTATTACATTCAGTAGAATATTGAAACATTATTTTATTTTTTATCAAATCTTATACATTTTTGATAATGTTTAAATTTTTTCTCCAATTTCAATCAAAAGTTGTATAAATGCAATTAGTAAAATTAGTTACAAATCTTGTAGATGAACGAAAACTTTTTGTCTTATGAATAAATATTATAATTTTATTAAAGACAATCAGTTATGTTCTTCTAATTATTTCATTACTTAATATGCATTTAAATCAATATTAATAATTATGGTATTAATATAAATCATAAATCAAAAAAATCAAATGCTTCAAAGTGCTATTGACCATAGGTATTTCTGCCCGATTTATAATTATTATGAATGAATATTGATTCTCCTATTTATTCAGAAAAGTATTGAAGTATTAACCAAAAAATATTATAATTTTTTTTTAATTTGTTATTGCAATTTTTGTTAATTTGTAATAAATGTTATTTAGCAAATAAAAGTGATAAAAAAGTCAATTATCAACAATAAATCAATCATTTCAAGATTTTGAAATGTATACTGATAATAGATTAATTAGTTTTAATACCATGATATAGCAAAATAAAAACAACTGTTAATATCGTAAATTTCAAATAATTATAATTCAAATTAACACTTTCTTTTGATGAATATTATTTCTAAAAAAAAATGTTTATTACCTTGGTTATTTTCGACTCCTGGCCTGGCGGAAACCAGTTGAATCGCGACAACGGCGATGACCAAAGTTTTGATCAGCATTCTTACAAAAAAAAAATACTATAAAAGTACCAACGTCTGTTCTCTTCAACGTCGGATAAAGACACCGGTGAAAAGTTGCTTCGCCACTAATTATATATACACCTTTACGACAAGCATTATCAGCGACGCGAATGCCGCCGTTCCTCGCTCTGACCCCACCCCCCGCCCTCCCTTCACTTCATTATTCAAATACAACAAAATCCGCACTATATTTTCTCTCTCCTGTCTTCGCTTCGTTTCTCTCACCCTCTTCTATCCCCGCATCAAACTCTCTTTCTCTATCTTCCAAACCAATATCACCACTATCTCTTCCCGTGAATAGCCATCGAAATGATCCGTGAAACGAGTAGCGCGATAAGCCTTTGCATCTCACAATGGATCCGTAGATAATTGCAAAACAATGGATAATAAAGTACAAGTAGTACATAGCTGATTTACCTATGTATTCCACGTTGAACTAAATTTTTTTATTAACTTTATTTACGAAATTCGTTTCGTGAGGACACCATCATCATAAAAAAAGTTATTGTATTATTTCACCAATAAAAATATTAAAGTAAATTTTGAAAAAAAAAAGTTATTGAATTAGGTTGCTTAAGCAGTTGCGGATTATCCATTAAGGCAATGAGGCACGTGTCTGGTAGCCCCACATTTTTCTATAGTATTTAAAGTAGTTGATTTTTTTAGTATTCCACGAAAATATTTTGTCTAGGAGCCTCAACTATCCTTAATCCATCACTGTGCATAAGAAAGAAAAATTGGAAGTTAATCAAGTGTGACTAGGAAAGCCCCGATCATAGCTCGATTTCGAAGCGGAAATAAAGGCCGTGATCTAATTGTACAAGAGATTTGAATGCGACCTTGCATATATACATGCAATGTATATTACATCAGTTGGTGGTACTTCTTATACTTCTTGTTTACTCGAATCTCAATTTCCAGGGGATTTCGGGTATATTCCACATTTGCAAAGTACCTGCGTGCTTTGCATTTGACCGCAACTTTAATTATATGTTTTTTACCTACCTGCTACACGTATTTTTAGATATACAACTCGAGCTGTATCATTTATTTAAAATGTATTCTATTGTAAAGTCTGATTGCATTATAAAAAATAAATTTTGTTAATTTATTATTCGTAATGTAATTTGATAAATAACCTCAACAATGATGATCGAATGATTTAGATACATAATTTGTAAAGTGGTTTGTTTGAGTTGTTAAGCTATTTTTTAATAGGTTTTATATCTTTAAGTTTTTTTTTATGCAATTCATCTGATACTTCAGATCTATTGAATATATTGGAAATTTTTATATATTTGAAAAATATTGGATATATACCAGTAAACCAGATTTTTTTGATCAAATCTTTTTAAGTACCTATTTTTTATAACTTATTATGAAAAGTTTTTTTTATAGATCTCTTGCATTAATTCACTATCAAAAATGATATTTTTAATAGAAAAAATAAGAATTTCGAAGGTTTTTCATTTTCAGAAACTTCCAACTTGTCATATTTTAGTAATATTCTAATATTAAATTTGTTGCCCAGAAATATTTACTAACTTTTATTTGTTAATTTTATAAAAGTTAGTTAGTTTTATAAAAAAAACATCTAATACTAATTTTATTTATAATTTCCTTGTCGAAAATAAATCAATTTATGTCATAGTTTTCAAGTAATTGGTGATACGTATAAAAAATATACAGTGGAACCTCGTTTAACGAGCATAATCCGTTCAAAAATTTTCGAATTTTCCCCATATAAACTAATGTAATATACGATAATTCGTTCCAATTTGGTGTCATTTTTCTTACAATTTATTTTGCTCGTTAAACAGTAAGTTGGCCAGAGAAAATTGCAAATTATTTAGAGCAGATATCATGGAATTACCATTAACTTTCACGAAACGTTTTTCCACAAATGCACGTCAGTAAAATATCTTTTAAAACTCGTTAACCGTGTACATCGGTTATGCAGCCACAATAACATAGTGGAAGGTGATTTCCAGTTTACCCAAATGTTCGTATACGAATATTTTTGAATATATTTAATTGTATTCGCGTGAATGAATGCGTTGCATACAAATTCAAAAACACATTTTTATTCATAAGTTAATCAATATAAAAAAGTGTGTTTATTCATTGATAGAGAGAGATAAATATTGTTAAAGATAGTGAAAAAAGTATAATAATAATATTGGTTTGATGGAAAAAAAAATCGGTTTACATAAACGGATAGCATTATGTTAGTTTTGAAGGACAATGTTATCATTGTTTCCTTTTGTCATTTGAAAGATGTCACTTTTAGCTTCCTTTAAAAATCAATTGCAAGTAATTGTCTTTGCAGCTGTTAGTTTAGGGTAAATTTTAACAGGGGTGCAAAAAGGAAAATTTGCGACATTTTTTTACTTTTTTATTTCAGTAAAGGTAAAAAAACTGAGGCTCATAAAGCAATTTGTAAAGTTTATGATAATGATTGTTTAACATAATACACTTATCAGAATTGGTTTACATATCCGTTTTGAAGATTTTCACTCAAAAATTACCATCGACCTTCTGAAGTTTATGATAACCAAATCAATGTCGTAATTAAATAAGATATAATATAACTGAAAATCATTTAAATGTCTTGGGCTCTTTAATTGAAAAAGATTCAGCTAACACAACGATTCAATATTGGAAATATCCATTTCAAACTCAATGAAATCGTTACTTTTTTTTTTATATAAATCATCACTAGTAATGTAAAATGGATCGCGTGATGAAACAGCACAAACCACATCTAAATTTGAATTGCAATTTGGTGGGATTACAAAGATGTTGTGTATTTTGAGGTGCATCCGTCAATTCAGATGTTTACTATCAACAACTAATGAAACTGGAGGAAGCAGTCAAAGAATATCGACCAGAATTGGCAAATCGTGTTTCTCCAAAACAATGGAAATCCTTACACATCTTTGGTAACTCGTGGAAAATTATTGAAGCTTGTTTGAAAAGTGTTGTTACATCCCGCATATAGCCCTGACCTTGTACCATCAGATTACCATTTATTTCGCAGTTTGCAAAACTCCTTGACTGGTAAATCTTTACTAATTATGATAACGTGAACCAGCAGTTTTATAAGCGCGGAATTATGAAGTTTCATACGAAAGTACTTTCAATTATTAAAATTGTTGATGTTATTTTTTATAAATAATTTAAAACTGTATCTATTATATATAAAATAATTTTAAATTATTTAAGGAATTATTAAAGCCGGATCATGTGAGATATTGTTCTATATTCAAATGAATTATAAAATATTAGATTTAAAATAATATACAACGTTTTAAACCATTTTGCTGTGATTTATTATTTAAATATCATATCAAATACATTAGGTATGTGTGTTTACATAAAACTTAGTTGAAAAAAGCGAAAGCAAACTTTTTTCTTTAGATTAACATTATATCGTAAATCACATTGTTAATATGTATTTACTTTGGTAATCGCAAGATTAGAGCATCAAATAAATTAACTATAACTGATAGTTGATTGGCCTTCAACAAATGCATTACAATTATACTGCAAATATATATAATTTTAATCAATGATAAAAAAAACAACAAATTTTATTTACAAGGAAGACGAGCATGAATATGGAAATAAAAATTCAATAATTTATGTTCTGCTACCAGACAAACGTCTAATTTATGGCGGAAGAAATATAACCACAAGAATCTCAATAAAGTGGGATTTCAGTATTGCGTGATAAATTCCAAGAGAAACATGTTTTACAAAGCGTTCTACTGCGTTCAAATGATATTCGTATCAATCAGTTTTATATATACGTTGGAATGGGGTAAGTTATATTCGAATAAAAACTGATTGAATAATGCGTTATTTTTCGAATGGAAAATAGAAGATATTGTTGAATATGTATTAAAATGGACAAAATAAATGGTAACCTTGAAACAAAAATGTAGATTAATTAAAGAAAACTACGTACGTTGTTATGCAGCAACTATAAGTATTTGCTTCAAAAAAATATTTTTATTTTTTATTTAAGGCGATGAATGTGATTTGGAAAATGGATCAAAGGGAGTTTGCATAGAAGCTCTAAAATGCCAGCAGGTTTACATGAGCCTCAAACTTGGTATTGGGAAGGTTCCAGCTCCTTGCGAATACAAAGGAAAAGAGACGACGGTTTGCTGTGGCGATAAAAATGCTACGTTATTGAGAGGAGTGCGTAGTGTGCAAGGTAATGGAAATCTCTTTGCTTTTATTATTATTAATAATATACTTTTAGCTTGTAATATTTGGTTAAGGTCAAAGTTCTTCTCGGAGAGGATTATAGGCGGAGGTGTATCAGCTTTATCAAAAGAGTTTCCTCACATGGTTGAGTTATTTCAGGATTCCATTAGTAAATCAATATTAATATGTAAGTTTCCAAGGTCGCTCTTGGGTATGATGGTAGCAATATGACTAAATGGAGTTGCGGTGGTAGTTTGATCAGCTCGAAATTCGTTTTAACCGCATCCCATTGTTTGCACAGCAAAGATTTGTAAAGTTAAAAACTATTACGATTTGATAATATTTTACTGATGGTTCACTTTGCAGCGGTCCGGTGAAGCACGTGAGCATAGGAGATTTGGATATAAGTAGTATCGAAGATGACGCATATCCGCAGTACTTTAAAGTACTCAAAACTTACAAACATCCTCAGTACAAACGACCGAAAAAATATCACGATATTGCTATAATAGAGTTGGATGGGTCTGTAAATTTTTCTGAATACGCATATCCCGCTTGTCTGAACATAAATATGACCTCACCGAAATCCTTCATAGCCACTGGTTGGGGTTTGTTGTCTTTCTTTGGGAATTCCTCGAATCACCTGCAAAAAGTTACCATTTTCGAAGTCAACAACACGGAATGCAACAGAAATTACGGTGCTAATTTAAGAACGCTGCAGGAGGGTATTGATGAAAAAACACAAATTTGTGCTGGTGATCCTGGAAAGGACACCTGCCCGGTATTTACTTTAGATTATTTTTATGAGTTGCTGGTTTATTAGTTTCATTTTAGGGAGATTCTGGAGGACCGCTGCAAACTAAACACCATTCTAAATTGTTCCCTAATTACTATATTCACGGGGTCACATCATTCGGAAAAGCTTGTCTTTTGACCAACAGTCCCGGTGTTTATACGAGGGTCGCAAATTACATAGATTGGATTGAAAATATTGTTTGGCCAGAAACCATATAATGACAGTATTATTGGATTATGACACTGACACAAGCTTCATATTTTTTTTATATTAGATTTATTTTCTCTGAAATTTTAATGTTTATGTGAATAAATCAAGTTAAAAATATGTATATGACAAATTTGCTTTAGGCATAAGTCACCATCAAAGTACTTTCTTAGTTTAGAATTTTTTGTATTTAAAAAATTGTAAAATATAAAAATATTATAAAATTGTTCATTTTACATGTACAAACATTTCAACATAACTTATTTCAAATATATTTTGAAATCATGCCAGCGCTTAATGCTTACTTATCTCGGGATTCTTATATTTATTTTATTTATTATTCGCGTCACAAATATAAAATATAAGCGTATTGTTATGAATATGATTTAGCACTTTATCAAACAGACTGCGAATTATAAAAAATAAACTTAGTTTGTTGGATGTGCTTCTTATTATATGTGTTCTTTAAAATGTACAAAATTTTAGATACATTTTGAAATTTAATTTTACTTGATGATAATTTACAGGTTTTAGAATTATTTTATATTTATCAACTGGAAGACTTACTTGTCTTAATATTTTTTTTGTCTTTTACTTTGTTGTTCGGATTTGTCCATTAATTGCATTGTACAAATTTATTTACTTTGGTAATCGCAAGATTGGAACATCAATGAAATTAATTAAGTGCATTAATTATACTGCAAAAATATAATCAACGAAAAACAAAAATTGTTTATAAAGAAGAAGAGTATTAATATGCTCAATCAAGTGGGATTCTAGTGTTGTATGAAACTTCGAAGAGAAACATGTTTTGCAAAGAGTTTTACTGCGTTCAAATAATTTTCGTATCAATCAGTTTTATATACGCGTTGGAATGGGGTAAGTTTTGTTCGAAAAAAAAGTGATGGAATAATGGCGTTTTTTGAATATGTATTAAAACGTAGAAAAAAAAAGAAACCTTGTACTAAAAATGTAGATTAATTAAAAAAAATAAGTTGTTTTCGTAGCAGCTAAAAGTATTTGGAATATCGAAAATAAATTACTTTTTTGTTTAAGGTGATGAATGCGATTTGGAAAATGGATCAAAAGGAGTTTGCATAGAAGCTCTAAAATGCCAGCAGGTTTACATGGGTCTTAAACTTGGTATTGGGAAGGTTCCAACTGTTTGCAAATACAAAGGAAAAGAGACGACCGTTTGCTATGGCGATAGAAATGCTACATTATTAAGAGGAGTACGTAGTGTGCAAGGTAATGGAAATATGTTTTTTTTATTAGTATTATTAATAATATATTTTTAGCTTGTAATATTTTGTTAAGGTCAAAGATCTATTCGGAGAGGATTATAGGTGGAGGTGTATCAGCTTTATCGAAAGAGTTTCCTCACATGGTTGAATTATTTTTTGTATCCATTAATAAATCTGTATTAATATGTAAGTTTTCAAGGCCGCTCTTGGGTATAGTGCTGATGGTAGCAAGAGGACTAGTTGGAGTTGCGGTGGTAGTTTGATCAGTTCGAAATTCGTTTTAACCGCATCCCATTGTTTGCATAGCCCAGATTTATATACCTGAAAAGTATTACAATATGATAATATTTTATTGATGGTTTCATTTTGCAGCGGTCCGGTGAAGCACGTGAAAATAGGAGATTTGGATATAAGTCGTATCGATGATGACGCTTATCCGCAGTACTTTAAAGTACTCAAGACTTACAAACATCCTCAGTACAAACGACCGAAAAAATATCACGACATTGGTTTAATAGAATTGGATGGGACAGTAAATTTTACTGAATACGCGTATCCCGCTTGTCTGAACATCAATATGACCTCACCGAAATCCTTCATAGCCACTGGTTGGGGTTTGTTGTCTTTCTTCGGGAAATCCTCAAATCACCTGCAAAAAGTCACAATTTTCGAAGTCAACAACACGGAATGCAACAGGAATTACGGTGTTAATTTAAGAACGCTGCAGGACGGTATTGATGAAAAAACACAAATTTGTGCTGGTGATCCTGGAAAGGACACCTGTCAGGTACTTAAGATTATTTTCATGATTATTTCACTTAAGATTACTTTAATTTTAGGGAGATTCTGGGGGTCCGCTGCAAACTAAATTCTACCATAACTGCTATATTCACGGGGTCACGTCTTTCGGAAAAGCTTGTCTTTTGACCAACAGTCCCGGTGTTTACACGAGGGTCGCTAATTACATAGAATGAATTGAAAATATTGTTTGGCCAAACGCCATATAATAACAGCTTCACCTACTCCTGTATTTTAATGCAATGTATTGTATAGACAATATGTATATATTGAAAAAAGAATGTATGTGACAAATAACCGTATGGAAATAATTCACCATCACAGTACTTTCTTCATGCTTAAGTTTGAAATCTTGTAAAATGTAAAAAAAAATGTTTGTTTGTCAAATTTGTACAAACGTTTATATTTTGGAATCCCACCAGAGCTTAATACTTACCTATCTCTAGATCCTTATATTTATTTAATTTATTATTTGCGTCACAATTATAAAATATATACGTATTGTTATGAATACAATAGAATATTATGAATTATAAAAAAAACTTACATTCTTAGATCTACTTTTTATGATAAACATTAATTATGATAATTTTTTACTTAAATTTTTAGATACATTTTGTAATATAATTATTTGTTTCATAATTATTTTAAATTTATGAACTAGAAGATTTACTTAACTAAAGAGCAGAAAATTTGCGTTGGATTTGAGTGTAGAGACACTTTCAAAGTGAGTTGAAATATTTTTCTTTGCATTAACACTAATATTAAACTGGTTTGTATTATACAATATAAAAATCCAAGCGATGATTACAGAATTACTTCGTTTGATAAACCATGCTTATTGACTCCCAGTCCTGGAGTATACTCGAGAGTCGCCTACTTTATAGATTGGATAGAAAATATAGTTTGGCCAAATAGTACATATTTTTAAGACAATGAACACTTAACAGCTTAAAGATTGATAATTATGATTGATAATGAAATACAAGTTGTTAGTCATGTGTCGTCACGTATGTGAATTTTCATAAGAGTCTTACTTTCATTGAACTATTATTTTTCATGGACTTAATAGAAGTAGTTTTGCTTACGAAATCTTTTTATGGGAATCGAAAATAAACAAGCATAATCTTGATCAAACGATTAATTCATTATATTTATTGAATTTAATGAGATTCTCAATGAAAACAAGGAAATATCCCCATGACCCTCAAAACGCAGCAATAATTGCATTGGAAAATACGTAAATTCGGAATTTGCATTTCGAGAGTATATATTGTGTAATATGATCAGACATTATTTAGTCTGATCATATTACACACGTAAATAAGTATGAATCAGATTCTATATCATTGCAGCAGAGATTGCTACAATGTCAACATGTCTGTCCGTTTTCTTGTTTGTGCAATTGTAATATTTATATCTATAAATTACGGAATTTCGATTAAATGGGGTGAGTTTTTATGAATTATTTTTTGCAATATATAATTAAAATTTATTATATAATTTGTGTTTTCATTTTGTATTTTGTATAACTAATTTAGAAATTATTAATATATTAACTTCTTGATAAATTCACTCATTTCTAAATAAATTTATTTGTAGGCGATGAATGTTTGTTAGAAAACGGTGAAAATGGTGTCTGCGTTGAGGCTTCCAGATGTGAGCAAGTTTACAAAAGTATCAAACTCGGTGTAGGTAAACTTCCGAAGTTGTGCGAGTACAAAGGAAAACATACCACGGTTTGTTGCAGCGACAAAAATGTAACGCACATTACAGGAGTGAGAAGTGTGCAAGGTAAATTTTATTTTATATTTACTTATGTATACTAATATGATTTAAGTGATTTTTTTAGTATTATTTTGCTATTTTTATAATTATGGTTAACTAAACAAATTGTTTAAGCTTGCAATAATTGGAATCGCTTTAGAATTTCGTCATCATCTCTTGCTTTCTATATCCTTGGAGGAGGAGGTGAACCAGCATTAATAGGGGAATTTCCACACATGGTTAACAGTTTTGACGATAGCTCAAGAATATATTTATTTATTTTTTTGTATTTCAAGGCTGCATTAGGGTACGCTGATAATGGAACGAACGAGACAGTTTGGGGTTGCGGCGGTAGCCTAATAAGTTTAAAATTCATCTTGACTGCATCACATTGTTTGAATACATTTTCATTGTAATTCAATATTTCTTTATTTGTTCGCTTTATTCTAATTATATTTATTTTAGTGGACCAGTTAAGTATGTGAGACTAGGAGCATTGAATATATCAGATAGTGTTTCGAAAACGTTTGAAGACTTTCAAGTGTTGAGAGTGTACAGACATCCACTGTACAAACGACGTAGTAAATACCACGATATTGGTTTGTTGGAATTGGACAGATTAGTGAACACTACGCTATACATTCAACCTGCTTGCTTGAACATCAATTTGACTGATTCACCTAACTATCTCATTGCTACTGGATGGGGTTTACTGTCATTCTTTGGAAAACCGGCGGACCATTTGCAGAAATTGTACCTTAACCACGTGAATAACACAGAATGCAGACAGAATTACCATGTGAACGAGCGCAGTTTACGTAAAGGTATTCAAGAGCAGCAACAAATTTGTGCGGGTTTTGTAGGTAGAGACACCTGCAAAGTGAGTTTTTCCGCTTAATTATTAACTAACGCTAATATCAAACTAAATTGTTTTGTAGGGAGACTCCGGAGGACCGTTGCAATTCCAAAATCAGAAAGGTGCTTCTTACATTTACGGAATAACATCTTTTGGAAAACCTTGTTTATTGACACCTAGTCCTGGAGTATACACGAGAGTTGCCTACTATATAGAGTGGATAGAGAATATCGTTTGGCCAAATGGCTCAAGTTATGAATACTATTTAGATATATTTACTAATTTAAGATCTAGAAAATAGTAATTTAAATAAAGAGACGCAAGTACTTTATGATCTTAATCTAATTTATCAAAATATGCAAGGCTTTCAGCAAATATCAATATTTTTTATAAATACATAAAATTTTATTTTACAATCGAGATTTGTAATAAGTTTTTGATGTTATGAAATTCTATTTGGGAACCGAAATTTGTTCCAAAACCGAGGTTCAACTGTAAATTCAATGTATTTTAAATAAATAATAACAATACAATTAATTACTAAAAAGTTTACTTTTCATTGAAGTTTGGTTTGCAATGCAAATCCTAACACATCTTGGGTAACTCGTAGAAAATTATTGGAGCTAGGTTGTAAAGTGTTGTTACATCTCGCATATAGCTCTGATCTTGTACCATCAGATTACCATTTATTCGCAGTTTGCTAAACTCTTTGAATGGTAAAACTTTACTAATTATGATAACTTGAACCAGCAGTTTTAAGAGCGCAGAGTTATAAAAATGACAAAAGGTCACAAAAATGAGTTGTGACACTTTCAATTTTTGATGTTATTTTTTATAAATAATTTTAAACAGTATCTATTAGTATATTATTATAAATTATTTTACTCTATTTAAGAATATGTAATAATTTTTTTTAAATATATTATTTCAGTTTTCTCAAAATAGTTCTCATAGTTTTCGAGCTTATAACGAACTGTTTAAAACTGGACTAGTTGTGGACTTTCAAATAAACTGCACAAAAAGGAAACTTGACTGTATCAAAGAAAAAACAATAATTTTTGTATAGAAAATATATTTTTGAACTAAGCGAAAGCAAACCTTTTTTAGATTAACATTATATAATGTAACGTAAATCACATTGTTAATATTTATTTACTTTGGTAATCACAGGATTAGAACATCAAATAAATTAATTAGGACGGATAGTTAATTGGCCTTCAACAAGTGCATTCATTATACTGCAAATATAAAGAATTATAAAATGATAAAAAAACAACAAATTTTGTTTGTAAACAAGACGAGTATCAATATGGAAATAAAAAATGAATAAGTTATGTTCTGCTACCAGACAAACGTCTAATTTATCGCGGAAGAAATATATATACACAAGAACCTTAATAAAGTGAGATTTCAGTATTGCGTGATAACTTCCAAGAAAAACATGTTTTACAAAGAGTTTTACTGCGTTCAAATAATATTCATATCAATCAGTTTAATATATACGTTGCAATGGGGTAAGTTTAATTCGAATAAAACCTGATTTTTCGAATGGAAAATAGAAGATATTGATGTATATGTATTAGAATGGACAAAATAAATAGTAACCTTGAACCAAAACTTTGGATTAATTAAAGAAAATTACGTACGTTGTTAAGCAGCAGCTATAAGTATTTGCTTCAGAAATAAATACATTCGTTTTTTTTTATTTAAGGTGATGAATGTGATTTCGAAAATGGATCAAAGGGAGTTTGCATAGAAGCTATAAAATGCCAGCAGGTTTACATGAGCCTCAAACTTGGTATTGGGAAGGTTCCAGCTCCTTGCGAATATAAAGGAAAAGAGACGACGGTTTGCTGTGGCGATAAAAATGCTACGTTATTGAGAGGAGTGCGTAGTGTGCAAGGTAATGGAAATCTCTTTTTATATTATTATTAATTATATGTTTTTAGCTTGTAATATTTGGATAAGGTCAAAGCTACATTTGTTTAGGATTATAGGGGGAGGTGAATCAGCTTTATCAAAAGAGTTTCCACACATGGTTGAGTTTTTTTTTTTCATTAATAAATCAATATTAATATGTAAATTTTTAAGGTCGCTCTTGGGTATGATGATGGTAACAATAGGACTAAGTGGGGTTGCGGTGGTAGTTTGATCAGTTCGAAATTCGTTTTAACCGCATCCCATTGTTTGCACAGCGCAGATTTGTAAAGTTAAAAACTATTACGATTTGATAATATTTTACTAATGGTTCACTTTGCAGCGGTTCGGTGAAGCACGTGAGCATCGGAGATTTGGATATAAGTAGTATCGACGATGACGCTTATCCGCAGTACTTTAAAGTACTCAAGACTTACAAACATCTTCTGTACAAACGACCGAAGAAATATCATGACATTGGTTTAATAGAATTGGATGGGACAGTAAATTTTACTGAATACGCGTATCCCGCTTGTCTGAACATCAATATGACCACGCCGAAATCCTTCATAGCCACTGGTTGGGGTTTGTTGTCTTTCTTCGGAAAATCCTCAAATCACCTGCAAAAAGTCACAATTTTCGAAGACAACAACACGGAGTACAACAGGAATTACGGTGTTAATTTAAGAACGCTGCAGGACGGTATTGATGAAAAAACACAAATTTGTGCTGGTGATCCTGGAAAGGACACCTGCCCGGTATTTACTTAAGATTATTTTTATGAGTTGCTGATTTATTAGTTTCATTTTAGGGAGATTCTGGAGGACCGCTGCAAACTAAATACCAATTCCAATTGTACCGTAACTACTATATTCACGGGGTCACATCTTTCGGAAAAGCTTGTCTTTTGACCAACAGTCCCGGTGTTTACACGAGGGTCGCTAATTACATAGATTGGATTGAAAATATTGTTTGGCCATATGGCCTATGACTTAGAACATTATGATTTAAATAATAATGTAATACAATTAAATACATATAGTGATATAATCTTATTTATCAAAATATGCAAAGCTTTCAGTGAAAATCAAGATTTATAATAAGTTTTTGAAAACCAAGGATTAACTATGTATTTGATGTATTTTAAATAACTAATTACATAAAATCAATTATTAAAAAAGTTTACTTTTCATTGAAATTTAATTGTTTATAATGTTGATAATGGAATTAGTTTTGCTAATGAAATATTTTTTATGGGAATCTAGAATGAACAAGCGTTATCTTCATCAAAAGATTTATAAACTATATTTATTGAACTTTAACGAGATTCTCAACGAACACAAGAAAATATACCATGGCCTTCAAATTGCAGCAATAATTGCATTGGAAAATATGTAAATCTGGATTTTGCATTTCAAGAGTATATATTGTATCGATATTTATGTTCAAAAACCGAGGATTATAAATTCAATGTATTTTAATAAACTAATTGCAAGAAAATAGATTATCTAAAAGTTTACTTTACATTTAGTTATTTATTGTTCATGTAGGTTAGCTTATGAAATCATTTTTATGCGAATCGAAAATAAAAAGTTTACTTTTCATTGAACTTTTTTTTGCAATGCAAATCCTAACACATGTTTGTTAACACGTGGAAAATTATTGTAGCTAGGTTGTAAAGTGTTGTTACATCACGCATATCGCTCTGACCTTGTACCATCAGATTACCATTTATTTCGCAGTTTGCAAAACTCTTTGAATGGTAAAACTTTACTAATTATGATAACTTGAACCAGCAGTTTTAAGAGCGCAGAGATATCAAGTTGTTAGAAAGATGACAAAAGGTAACACAAAATGAGTTTTATGTGACACTTCCAATTTTTGATGTTATTTTTTTATAAATAATTTTAAACTGTATCTATTAGTATATTATTATAAAATTTACTCCATTTAAGAATATGTAATATTTTTTTTTAAATAATTTATTTAACTTTTCTCAAAATAGTTTTCATAGTTTTTAAAACTAGACTAGTTGTGGGCTTTCAAATAAACTGCACAAAAAGGAAACTTGACTCTATAAAAGAAAAAACAATATTTTTTCTATACAAAATATATTTTCAGTACTAATTTTCAAGAATTTATTTTAATTTCGCACAATTCAAATTTAGTTTGTTATTAAAGTCGGAGTTATTTATATTTAAAATAATATATAACGTTTTAAACCATTTTGCTGTAATGTATTGTTTTAATATTGAAGCGAAAGCAAACCTTTTTTTAAATTAATTATATAATGTAATGTAAATCACATGGTTAATATTTATTTACTTTGGTAATCACAAGATTAGTACATTAAATAAATTAATTAGGACGAATAGTTGATTGGCTTTCAAACGTGCATTATATACTACAAATATAAATCATTGTAATCAATGATAAAAAAAACAAAATTTGCTTACAAGACGAGTATAAATATGGAAATAAACATTCAATAATTAGACAAACGTTTAATTTATGGCGGAAGAAATATATACACAAGAATTTCATTAAAGTGGGCTTTCAGTATTGCGTGATTACTTCCATGAGAAACATGTTTTACAAAGCGTTCTACTGCGTTCAAATAATATTCGTATCAATCAGTTTTATATATACGTTGAAATGGGGTAAGTTTTATTCGAATAAAAACTGATTGAATAATGCGTTATTTTTCGAATAAAAAATAGAAGGTATTGATGAATATGTAAAAAGAATGGAGAAAATAAATAGTAACCTTGAACTATAAACGTAGACTAATTAAAAAAATATTACGTACGCTGTTAAGCAGGTGCTATAAGTATTTGCTCCAGAAAAAATCATTTGTTTTTGTTTAAGGTGATGAATGTGATTTGGAAAATGGATCAAAGGGAGTTTGCATAGAAGCTCTAAAATGCCAGCAGGTTTACATGAGCCTCAAACTTGGTATTGGGAAGGTTCCAGCTCCTTGCGAATACAAAGGAAAAGAGACGACGGTTTGCTGTGGCGATAAAAATGCTACGTTATTGAGAGGAGTGCGTAGTGTGCAAGGTAATGGAAATCTCTTTTTTTTATAGTATTGTTAATTATATGTTTTTAGCTTGTAATATTTGGATAAGGTCAAAGATACATTCGTATAGGGCTGTAGGGGGAGGTAAATCAGCTTTATCAAAAGAGTTTCCTCACATGGTTGAGTTGCTTTTTATTAGATTGAAAAATCAATATTAATATGTAAGTTTTTAAGGTCGCTCTTGGGTATGATGATGGTAGCAATAGGACTAAGTGGGGTTGCGGTGGTAGTTTGATCAGTTCGAAATTTGTTTTAACGGCATCCCATTGTTTGCACAGCGCAGATTTGTAAAGTTAAAAACTATTACGATTTGATAATATTTTACTAATGGTTCATTTTGCAGCGGTTTGGTGAAGCACGTGATCATCGGAGATTTGGATATAAGTAGTATCGAAGATGACGCATATCCGCAGTACTTTAAAGTACTCAAGACGTACAAACATCCTCAGTACAAACGACCGAAGAAGTATCATGACATTGGTTTAATAGAATTGGATGGGACAGTAAATTTTACTGGATACGCGTATCCCGCTTGTCTGAACATCAATATGACCACGCCGAAATCCTTCATAGCCACTGGTTGGGGTTTATTGTCTTTCTTCGGGAAATCCTCGAATCACCTGCAAAAAGTCACAATTTTCGAAGTCAACAACACGGAATGCAACAGGAATTACGATGTTAATTTAAGAACGCTGCATGAGGGTATTGATGAAAAAACACAAATTTGTGCTGGTGATCCTGGAAAGGACACCTGTCCGGTATTTACTTAAGATTACTATTATGAGTTGCAGATTTATTAGTTTCATTTTAGGGAGATTCTGGAGGACCGCTGCAAACTAAATACGAATTCCGAATGTACTTTAACTACTATATTCACGGGGTCACATCTTTCGGAAAAGCTTGTCTTTTGACCAACAGTCCCGGTGTTTATACGAGGGTCGCTAATTACATAGATTGGATTGAAAATATTGTTTGGCCATATGGTTCAAGTTATGATTACAATTTAGATTTATTTACTAATGGAACACTTAGTATATTATTTAAATAATAATGTAATACAATTAAATACATAGAGAGAAGCAAGTAATTTGTGATATTAATCTTGCTTATCAAAATATGCAAGCTGAAAATCAAGATTTGTAATATATTTTTGATGTTATTATTTGGAATTAGTTTTGCTAATGAGATATTTTTTTATGGGAATCTAGAATAAACAAGCGATATCTTCATCAAAAGATTTATAAACTATATTTATTGAATTTTAATGAGATTCTCAACGAACACATGAAAATATCCCATGGCCTTCAAAACGCAGCAATAATTGCATTGGAAAATATGTAAATCTGGATTTTGCATTTCAAGAGTATATATTGTTTAATGTGCTCAGACTAAATAATACGTAAATAAGTATGCTTCAAATTCTGTTTATTATAAGAGTTGAATGATATTATTTTTGATAAAATTTCAGTGCAGCACAGATTTCTTTAATGTCAACATGCCTGCGAGTTTTATTGTTTGTGCAATTGTAATATTTATATCTATAAATTACGGAATTTCGATTAGATGGGGTGAGTTTTTATTAATAGTTTTCTAGATAGGAGTAAGTTTTTATTAAAATACGCTTCAGTTTTGGCAATCACTTCTTCATTGAAGTCAAATCTCTGTCTCCTAAGTATTTTTTTTAGGTCTGCAAACAGGTAGTAGTCGCTCGAAGCCACATCAGGAAAATACGGTGGATAGAGAAGCAATTCAAAGTGCAATTTGTGCATTTCTGCCATCGTTTTAATAGACTTGTGACACTTGTTTTTGGTCCACTGTGAGCAAACGCGGTACCCATTTCGAACAGAGCTTTCTCATGATGAAATGTTCATGCACAATGGTGAATACATTGCTTTCTGATATCTTCAGGGTATCAGCTATCTCACGCAACTTCAATTTACGATCGGCCAAAACCATTCTGTGGACTTTTTTATGTTTTCTGACCAGAGTTCAGCATCATTTGTGTCTGTACGACAGCGTTTAAAATCAGCTAACCACTTCTCTACCAATTGTCTTGACGGACAAAAATCCCCATAATATTTATCAAGCCATTACGTTGCTTGAACGATATTTTTTCTCATCAAAAGCAATTTTTTATCAACACACGAAATTCAGATTTTTTCAGAAAATTACAAAAGTAGCGTCACTAAAACCACTGTAACACGTGAACTAAACGTCAGATTATCATGAAATTTTGAAAGACTTTATTTTAACGTTGGTAATTCCTAAAAATCATATGGATTTGTCGACAGAGAAGCCATCTATATGTTATCCTACGAACTTATTGAGTGAGGAGTTACTTAGTGAAACTCAACTAATTTGTGATCTTAATCTTATTTATTCTATGAATGTAAATACACATTGAAATTTCACATAAGTCTAACCGATTTTCAATAAAATATGCAAGACTTTCAGTGAAAATCGATATATTTTTATAAATACGTAATTTCTTAATTTCGTTGTACAAGGAAAATAAATACAAGCGTTCCTGAATTTACACGATTATCCGTTCAACATGTATTTTTTAAGCGAATGAAAATCACGTAAACAAAGTTTGTAAGTATGTATAACAAAAAAAAATGAAAATAAAAGCTAGTATAAGTTTTGGAAATACATATTTATTTCATATAAATTAACAGAAAATAATGATAGCATTCATTTTTAGACTTCATTTTCATTATTAATGTAAATTTTCGGGGATGATTTTTTATCAATATTTTATTAAGATTTCATAAATTTGCTAATATTCGTTGCAACAGTACGTTAAATTTTGTCTAAAACTTGAAGGCTCTAAAAATAGTACCGCATAATTCAGGTTTTATTAGTATTTGTATAGCAAATGCATAATAAATAAAAAATAACATTAAATTATGTAAGTTTACATATTCATTAGTTACAAAAAAATATCTACCAAATATACATTTTAAATATTGGGAACCGAAATTATGTTCCATAACCGAGGACTAATTGTAAATTCAATGTATTTTAATAATTTAATTGCAAGAAAATAAATTATCTAAAAGTTTACTTTTCATTGAACTATTATTTTTCATGTAGTTTAGCTTATGAAATCATTTTTATGTGAATCGAAAATAAACAAGCTTTATCATAATCAAACGATTTATCTAGTATAAATTATTAAACTTTAATAAGATTATCAAATAACTCAAGAAAACATCGCATGGTCTTTAATAAGCAGCGATAATCCCAGTGGAAAAAACGTAAATCAGGATTTTGCATTTCAACAGTGATTAATATGCTAAGATTAAATGATACGTAAATAAGTATGCTTCAAATTATGTGTAATTATAGCAAAAAATAACTCGTATATTTTTGCTATAATTTCAGTGCAGCATAGATTGCTTCAATGTCAAGATGTCTGTCCGTTTTCTTGGTTATGCATTTGTAATATTTATATCTATAAACTACGGAATTTCGATTAAATGGGGTGAGTTTTTATTAATTAAATTTTTGCAATATATAATTAAAATTATTTATATAATTTGTGTTTCAATTTGGAATTTTCTATAACTAATTTGGAATCTTCTTGATAAATTCATGATAAATAAATTTGTTTGTAGGCGATGAATGTTTTTTGGAAAACGGTGAAAGTGGTGCCTGCGTTGAGGCTTTCAGATGTGAGCAAGTTTACAAAAGTATTAAACTAGGTGTAGGTAAACTTCCAAAGTTATGCGAGTACAAAGGAAAACACACCACTGTTTGTTGCAGCGACAAAAATGTAACGCACATTACAGGAGTGAGAAGTGTCCAAGGTATGTTGAATTTTATATTTACTTAATTATACTAAGACGTCTATCTTTGGAGCAGTTGCATTTCATTTTGATTTTATTGAGTGCAACTTATTGTTGCAATTAGCATTTTTATTAAGATGTCTAATTTGAAACAAAATCTAAATGACATTTTTTCTGTGTATTCAAATTGTTTAAGCTTGCAATAATTGGAATCAAAACAGTATAGCAATAAAGCAATTCTATAGAATTAGGCCAAGAAGGCCTAGGAATTTGATTGGAGGAGGTGTTCCATCATTAAAGGCAGAATTTCCACACATGGTCAACGATTTTGACGATAGCTTCATAATATATTTATTATTTTTTTATATTTCAAGGCTGCATTAGTGTACGAAGTTAATGGATCGAACGAGACAGTTTGGGGTTGCGGCGGTAGCCTTATAAGTTTAAAATTCATCTTAACTGCATCGCATTGCTTGAATACAAAAGAATTGTATTGTATTTTTTGTAAACCTATTTGCTTTATTTTAATTATACTTATTTTAGAAGGGCAGTTAAATATGTGAGACTTGGGGCATTGAATGTAAACAAAAATCTTGTAAATACGTTTAAAGACTTTCAAGTGTTGAGAGTGTACAGACATCCACTGTACAAACGGCCTAGTAAGTATCACGATATTGCTTTATTGGAATTGGACAGATTAGTGCAGACTACGCTATACATTCAACCTGCTTGCCTGAACATCAATTTAACTGATTCACCTAACAATCTCATTGTTACTGGATGGGGTTTGCTGTCATTCTTTGGAAAACCGGCGCAGCATTTGCAGAAATCGTACCTTGACCACGTGAATAACACGAAATGCAGACAGAGTTACGATGTGAACGAGCGCAGTTTAAGTAAAGGCATTCAAGAGCAGTACCAAATTTGTGCGGGTTTCGTAGGTAGAGACACCTGCAAAGTGAGTTTTCCCGCTTAATTGTTAACTAACGCTAAAATCAAACTTAATTGTTTTGTAGGGAGACTCCGGAGGACCGTTGCAAATCTTAAATCAGGAAGGTGTTTCTTACATTTACGGAATAACTTCTTTTGGAAAACCTTGTTTATTGACACCTAGTCCTGGAGTATATACGAGAGTCGCCTACTATATAGATTGGATAGAGAATATCATTTGGCCAAATGGCCAAAATAGCTATGATTATAATTTAGATACATTTACTTATTAAAAATTGTGATTTAAATAATAATGTAATACAATTAAATACATAGTGAAACGCAACTAATTTATGATCTTAATCTTATTTATCCAATAAACGTCGATACACATTGAACTTTCACATAAGTATAATCGATTTGCAAGAAAATGACAGAAAGCCTTCATAGAAAATCTATTTTTGTTTTATAAATTTTGTTTTCCAATGAAAATGAAGATTTGCTAATGAAATTCTGTTCGAAAAGAGAGGATTAACTGAAAATTCAATTTATTTGAAATAACTAATTACAATAAAATAAATTATTAAAAATTTTACTTTTTATTGAACTATTATTATATATGTAAATAAGGGAATTAGTTTTTCCTATGAAATCATTTTTATGGTAAACTAAAATAAACAAGCTCTTCATTAAACAATTTAACCTTTATATTTATGGAATTTTGTGAGATTCTCAATGAACACAAGAAAATATTCCACGGCCTTCAAAATGCAGCATAAATAATAATTGGAAAATACGTAGATCTGGATTTTGCATTTCAAGAGTATATTGTTGAATGTGCTCAGACTAAATAATACGTAAATAAGTATGCTTCAAATTCTGTTTATTATACGAATGGTCCCCAACCCCCGGTACAAACATTAAATTATTTCTTTTTTATTTTAACTGACTAGAACCTTGTGAGTTAAATGTTAAATCACTTTATATTTATTTTTGGTGTAACTGTATCAACGTCGCTCCATCAGCGAGCTGCGGTAAAATTATCAAAAGTTGACCGGTCCGCGGCGATAAAAAGGTTGGGGAGCACTGTACTATACGACTTGAAATGTGGTTATTTTTACAACAATTTTAGTGCAGCACAGATTGCTTCAATGTCAACATGTCTGTCCGTTTTCTTGTCTATGCATTTATAATATTTATATCTATAAATTACGGAATTTCGATTAAATGGGGTAAGTTTTTATTAATTAAATTTTGCAATATATAATTATAATTGTTTATATAGTTTGTGTTTTCATTTTGTTTTTTGCATAACTAATTTAAAACTTTTTGATAAATTCATGATAAATAAATTTGTTTTTAGGCGATGAATGTTTATTGGAAAACGGTCAAAATGGTGTCTGCGTGGAGGCTTCTAGATGTGAGCAAGTTTACAAAAGTATCAAACTCGGTGTAGGTAAACTTCCGAAGTTATGCGAGTACAAAGGAAAACACACCACGGTTTGTTGCAACGATAAAAATGTAACGCAAATTACAGGAGTGAGAAGTGTGCAAGGTTAGTTTTATTTTGTATTTACTTACTTATAGTCATCCAAGACGTTTAATATGATTTAAATGATATACATTTTTCTGTATTATTTTGTTTTTTTTTATAATTACGGTTTAGTTAATAACAAATTGTTTTAGCTTGCAATAATTGGAATCGCTTTAGAATAGTGCCAAAAATTAGTCTGATCATTGGAGGAGGAGGTGAACCATCATTGCTAGCGGAATTTCCACACATGGTTAATAATTTTGGCAATAGATCAAGAATATATTTATTTTTTTATATTTCAAGGCCGCATTAGGGTACGCTGTTAATGGATCGAACGAGACAGTTTGGGGTTGCGGCGGTAGCCTAATAAGTTTAAAATTCATCTTAACTGCATCACATTGTTTGAATACAACTGAATTGTAATTCAATTTATCATTATTTCTTCGCTTTATTCTAATATTATTTATTTTAGTGGAGCAGTTAAGTATGTGAGACTTGGAGCATTGAATATATCAGATAGTGTTTCAAAAACGTTTGAAGACTTTCAAGTGTTGCGAGTGCACAGACATCCACTGTACAAACGACCTAGTAAGTATAACGATATAGCTTTGTTGGAATTAGACAGATTAGTGAAGACTACGCTATACATTCAACCTGCTTGTCTGAACATCAATATAACTGATTCACCACATAATCTCATTGCTACTGGATGGGGTTTGCTATCATTCTTTGGAAGAGCGGCGGAGCATTTGCAAAAATTATATCTTAACCATGTTAATAACACGAAATGCAGACTGAATTACGATGTGAACGAGCGCAGTTTAAATAAAGGCATTCAAGAGCAACATCAAATTTGCGCTGGATTCGTAGGCAGAGATACATGCAAAGTAAGTTTACCTTCTTTGTTGTTAACTAACGCTAAAATCAAACTTAATTGTTTTGTAGGGAGACTCCGGAGGACCGTTGCAATTTAAAAATCCGCGTGGCACTTATTATATTTACGGAATAACTTCTTTTGGAAAACCATGCTTACTGACTCCCAGTCCTGGAGTATACACGAGAGTCGCCTACTATATAGATTGGATAGAGAACATCGTTTGGCCAAATGGCTCAAGTTATTATTACTATTTAGAATTATTTAGTAAGGTTAGAAATATAAAATTGTGATTTAAATTATAATGAAAAACAATTAGATATATAGAGAAACGCATCTAACGTATCTTGTAATGTTTATTTCATTTATTCGAATTGAACTTTTACACGAGTTTCATTGATGTGCAGGATTATATTATATACGGCCTTCGATGCAAAGCAATAATTCTTTTATAAATAAGTAAAATCTAAGAAAATCAAGATTTACTATTCGTTAATTTATTTTAGTATTTAATATGCGCATGAAAAAAACTAAAATAAATTATAAGTAATCTTTATTTACGTAAGTTTTCAAAGATGTTTCTTAATTGATGTAATAAGTTAAAAAAAATAATTGTAAGAAATTGGTTATAATTGAATTAAAAAAAATATTATTTTCATTTTTTGGCAATATTATTTTATTGACATATAAAATACATAAATTTATAATGAACTGTATTGGTTTATAACGATATCTGCTTATTTTTAATAAACTTTGAACTTGTTCAATTAAGAAACATAGACAAAGGCACGTTCTTACTGGTGACCTTCATTTGCAAAAGTATTTTTTCTGCAAATGAAGGTCACAGCCGTGATTAAGAAGCTGTTTCTACTCCCACTTGTTATTAAAACACTTGATATTTTTGTTTATTCGTTTACAACGAGACAGAGAAATCCACAGTGTTGGTATAGATTATAGCAGGAAAGTAAGTATTTAGTTGAGTGTTAAAGAAATAGCCTGAGCGTAATTTCCAAAAACATAAATCATGTTTTGTATACTTTATAAGAGTGCTGTCTTAATATTATTTGCAATTAGTTCGAAAGCCGATCTTGAATGGGGTAAGTGAGCTTTAAAAAAATACGAATGTGTAAGTTATTATTCTTTTTTTATAATTTAGGAGATGATTGCGTGTTAGAAAATGGATCAAAAGGTGTTTGTATTGAGGCATTGAAATGCCATCAGGCTTATAGAAGTATTAAATTAGGTATAGGGAACAAACCGAAACTTTGTGAATACAAAGGAAAAGATACAACTGTTTGTTGTGATGATGAAAATGTTACAGAAATTGCAGGCTTTAGAAGTGTACAAGGTAATCCAAAGAATAAAAAAATAAGTTTTCATAAATGTATTTTAATTTTATTAGCTTGCAAGAAATGGGGACCAATTTTGTATGAACCCGATAAAATTCTGGGTGGAGGTGGTGAACCATCATCGACTGCCGAATTTCCACATATGGTTTAAAATGTTAAATGCACATTTTAACAATTTGTATAATATATGTATTATTTTTTCAGGCGGCATTGGGATACGATGATACTGAACACAACGAGACGTATTGGGGTTGTGGAGGAAGTTTGATCAGTTTGAAATTCGTTCTGACTGCAGCTCATTGTCGGAATAGCATAGCATTGTTTGAACTAATTCTATAACTAAATTCAATGAAAGTTGATTTGATTGTTTTCAGTGGTCCTGTGAAGTACGTGAGACTTGGAGATTTGAATTTGAAAACTACGGACGATGAAGCCGATCCTCAAGATTTCCTCGTTACCAAAACATACAAACATCCACTCTACAAACGTCCCATCAAGTACCATGATATAGCCTTGATAGTAATAGATCGTGCGGCTATGATCACCAAGTTTGTACTAC
>NW_017099898.1:936-1833 GCF_001412225.1 Nicrophorus vespilloides | reverse complement strand
AAACACTATATCCTGTAATTTTTGGATAATTGGGCCTGTCGCTTAATCGGGACAAAATATAATAACCTCATTCAGGCGGAATCGACTGTATATTCAAATCTCTGCGGTTGTCCGTGAGAGAATTTTGGTATTTTCTCTCACGGACAACCTGTGCTAAGCGGACCACCGGTTAAAAATTGCTGTATTAGAATAAAATATTATTTTAAAAGCTAAGTAGATACAAGTTAAATTAAATACCTACTGGAATGTTAGAATGTAATGTTATTTTCCTGTAGGAACTTGCAATGTTTGTAAAAGCAGTTTTAGAATTGGAAATATAAAAATTATAATGTATGGCCAGTATTGTAATGCACTTCCGAGTTCTCTCTATTACGCGGATATGAACCGGAAATTACATTGTTTAAAAATAGGTGAAATTCTACGTGCATTGGTAAATTCGATGCAAATGTGGATTAGCTAAAGTGGATGGAGTTTCGTGAGAAGCGTAATTTCTGGTCTAAATTAAGAATAAATGTGTTTAAATTGCTTGGCTTATAGCCACTTAAAAGTACACATGCTATTTGCAATAGAAATATGTAATTATATTTGTTCAGTAAATAAAAATACCAGTTATATAAATGTTTAATTTTGAAATTTATATAAATTTCTTTGGAATACAAGGATTCGTTACGTTTTCATTGATATTTAAATAACATATAAAGGAACAGTAACAACATTATATAGTTTGTAAAGTAAATAATATATTTTTTTTGAATAAATAACTAAATTAAGAGGAAAATTCATAAAAATAAAAGTCTCGTGTTAATTTAACCTTTTATAGTGAAATACTCGTATAGTGAAACATATTCAAAAATACACATAATATGAGTTTTAAAAATGATGTAGCAGGCGCGCAAT
>NW_017099898.1:0-915 GCF_001412225.1 Nicrophorus vespilloides | reverse complement strand
TAAGCGAGTCATTTTTCTTATAATTCATTTTGCTCATTAAGCGAAATGATCATTATGCGAGGTGCTCGTTAAGCGAGGTTCCACTATATACAAATAATTAGAAAATAAAAAATAAATTATTTAAAACCTTATGTATTTCTTTATTGTAATGTTTTTTCATAAATATAATATTGCCAATAAATTTAGTAAAAATTATTCAACAATTTCGAGTAAAATCTATCTAGTATTTATTTACAGTATTTATATTAAGAATTGATTTGTATTATATAAAAAAACATTTGATAAAAATAGAAAATAAAATGAAAGCACTTTTAACAGTTAATTATTTTTTATTTTATTATTATGATTATATGAATATGTATTAATTTTTATTTGTTTATATATTATAATAAATATTATTATTATTTATAAAAATGAAATTTATTTTTCAAGAAATTGAATTGAATACAAAATGACGGCCAATGTGAGGCCCTCAATTATATAGCTGTCTGTGTTGTAGCACTGGAAATAGGTTGTGTCTAACAATAGCAGAACTTTTACTAGACCTCCGTGTTCCAACATCAATTTACTTTTTAGAAATCGATACTACATCGTATCAGTAGACACCTCATTTTTCTCTGTACATCTTCTTCACTGACACGTCTTCGTACTGTATCATATAACTGAAATATAAATATATTTTTGAAAAAACAATATCGTAGTTTTATGATTGCTAAATAATACAATATCTAATCAGTAATCTATCATAGTACGGTAATAAAAAATAATTTTATGTACTTGAATTTATTTTTATTTTGCTCAATTAAAATTTAGCTCTTAAATTTTCACACTATATTGAATTTCAATACTTAGTTTTCTTTACATATTATATATGTTTTGTTCTTTGTATACAATTTGATATCACACAAAGTACAT